>NC_045162.1:27173439-27179169 GCF_900700415.2 Clupea harengus | reverse complement strand
CACCTCCCTGGTGTCCCTGTCCGCCTCCTCCATGGCCCAATTGCGGCTGTCAGGCCCGCGAGAGCCTGCACCTCGCCTGCGCCTCCTACCCCCACAACCCTGCCTCAACGGGGGCACCTGCGTCGACAGTGAACTGGGCTACAGGTACCTGCTTCCCTGTATCACACATCCACCAGTGGCACTCTGCAATGTAAACGTTTAAGACATTGCACATTTAGATCATTGGAGACATTTAGCCTGTAACTTTTTTTAAAGCTTAACATACTTCTATCTGTTTGAACTGAGTAGGACTGACAGTCTTATTTAATGACCAAATGACTGAGCTGTCCTGTATGTAGTGATTCAGATGTTTCTATGTATTTTTGGATAGGAAGAGGTGTTCTAGGGAGGTCTTATAGTGGCATAAGTGGTTTCAAGACTTAACAGTTGACATGAAACAAGGACTAAATCCTGACATTGGTGCTTTATCATGCGTGTGTTGTGTGACATGACCTTCAGTGTGTGCTGTCCCCCTCCTCAGCTGTGGTCTCAGGTGTAAGTGTGTTGCCATGTTCCCCTCCTCTGCTGTGGTCACAGGTGTAAGTGTGTTGCCATGTTCCCCTCCTCTGCTGTGGTCACAGGTGTAAGTGTGTCGCCATGTTCCCTCCTCTGCTGTGGTCACAGGTGTAAGTGTGCCCCCATGTTCGACGGGCCCGAGTGCCAGCAGACCAAGCACAGTTTCCACGGCCATGGCTACGCCTGGTTCCCTCCCATCAGGCCCTGCTTCCAGAGCCAGATCTCGCTGGAGTTCATCACTGAGGCGCCCAACGGCCTGCTGCTCTACAACGGCCCACTGGCCGCCCCCAGCCCGGAGACCCGGAGGACTTCATCGCCCTCGGTAATGCCAAAACCCGGGCTCCCGGCAATATGTTTGCATTGCGTTTGGATTTAGTTCAGTGATATATTGAGCCTATAGTGTGTAGGCTTTCATCAAGGGCAAGGGGAAAACAACGGTGGTCTGAACGGGCATGTTACGTTAGGAGTTAATCATCCTCGGTGATTGTTGTTAATACGCCATTGGAACAGAGGAGAAGTGATTTGTAGTGGACTGAATGTATGTAGTATAAGTCTACACTAAACCTGCTCCACTTGGTATGGATGTCACACATGTGATTCAAAATCAAAAGTGAGAAATGATTTTAACATTCAGAAATCCTATCCCACATTTTGAGAAGGGCAGTCAATACTGGCATGATTTAAGGCTTTTAAATCACCTGTGCCAGAAATTAATTTAATCCAACCGATTAATTGCATGGCTTATTTTTTTTTGAAGAGCCAGCTCAATAAGTGTCAGAAACCGTCAAAAGTGTGACCATCAATCATGCATTGGTTTTCCTCAGTGCAGACCTGTGCTGCTGTGGTCAGCACTATGTTGAATCGGTTGTGGTCAGCAGAGAGGTTGAGACTGGGGTCACTCCTGAAGGTCAGATAGTGCAGCCCCACTGCCACACACACACACACACACACACACACACACACACGCACACACGCACACACACACACACACACACACACACGTGCCTGTCCCACAACCGGTTTTGTTGCCGTTTCACTGAATAGCCCGCCCAGGTGGCACTGTGGTGCGCTTACATCATCACTTTGCTACACATTGCTTTTAGTTGTGTGATTATTGAGCCGGGGCCCGAACGTTCCCTGCATGAGAAGAAGATCGAACTTGACCACAAATTGATTGTCGAGAGGCATTTTTCATGGATGCTGTTCAATACAGTGTGTGCCAACAGTGTTTTGGGTCGATGGGGGTCAGGTTGTATAGATGGATAGAAATATTGCTCATATTTTGTCAAAACATGAGCATGACACCGGATGACGCATGGGGACTTGATGAGGGTTATAGCAATAGTCATTAGTACTGGACCTCAATGCCTGAGGCACTTTGTTTTGCATAACTTTGCCAGCAGTCGGGGGGCGGGGAGGCGGTGATGTTACCTAGAAAACCTCCCTTACGTGAGGAATCCTCATGTTCCTACCTGAAGCCCAATCAAACGGCAGGCCCAACCTAACATGGTGTAGAACTGCCTCCGCTCTCAGTGTAGAAATGTGGCACACACATGTAGATGCACTTATCAAACTCCTCTGATGTTTCCCCACCGCCGCAGACATCCTCTCAATTTAACAAGCCTCTCCTGATTACTTAAAGATGTTGTAGTAGTAGTTACACCGTTAGTAGCGGTAGTAGTAGTTGCTGAAACAGTTGTGAGAGAGGCAGTCATTAAAAGGTTGTAGAAAAGTCTTGATTACAGCTCTAAGTTCTTCCTTCCTCCTCCCCCTCCTCCTCCTCCTCCTCCTCTTCCTCCTCCTCCAGAGCTGAAGAACGGCATCCCTTCTCTGAGTGTGAACCACGGCTCCGGAACACTGACGCTCCAGCTTCAGCCCAGGACTGCCGTCACAGACCGCCGCTGGCATCGTCTGGACATCGTCAGCGACGGGAAGGTCAGGACAACGCGGCTTGGGGTTTGCCCCGGGGGGAGGGGGGGCGGGGTAGAGGGACAGAGGGGGCAGGAGGTGGGAGGCTGGCCAATGAGACGGCTGAAGGCCCACTGTCAAATGTGATGGTGGTCTGGGTAGAATCCAGTGCCTCACTCACATCCAAATCCACTTTATTATGTCCACTTCATCGATATCACAGAAATGTTAAGAGGCAATCTCCCCTCATGGCTAGTCTCCAGGTGAAGGGGTGTAGCTCTACACCTCCTTCCCATTCATTTTCACCAGATAGAAATCGCTTTTGAGGAAGAAGGAGGAATATTCCTCTGAATATTTTTTTTTAAATCACCGATGAAGAATCATCAACTATGCCTCACAATTGTCCTCTATGTTGTAGTGATAGCAGTGGTGGCTGTGGTGGGTGTAGTAGATGAGGGGGACTAAGTGAGGCTGGTGTGTTGCAGACGGTGCAGCTGATCCTGGACCACTGCACTGGGGCTGCGGTGAACGAGGTGGAGGGCCTGGGGGTGGAGATGCTGGAGATGGACCAGTCGGCCTGCAAGACCTCCGCAGAAACACCCGGCAGTCAGAGGTAAAGGACGAACAGCGACTCTCATAATGTTATACAGTATAGCTTGATGATGGAATACAGTGGAATACAAATGTGTGCCAATTATTACTTTTCTTAATTGTAATAATTGTAGTTGTTTTACCTAGACTGAGGCAGTCCGCTGGTATGATTTCATGTGTGATCCCATATCAGCTACTAGCAGTAGCATGTTAGGCTCTCCTGACCACAGGCCACTGAACTGCGTGTTGTTCTGCGTGTTGTTCTGCGTGTTGTTCTCCAGGTTCTTGAACGTGAACCAGCCCCTACAGGTGGGAGGGGTGAAGGAGACACACCCGCACCGGCGCACACACCCCACTACAAGGGCTTCGTGGGATGTGTGAAGAAACCTGGTAGTAGACAGCCAGGTACAGACCATCCTCTTCCTCTCCTTTTTCCCCACCGCATGCACACACACACCAGGGGTGCCAGGCATTCTTTCTCCACGTTGGCTTGGGCCGCCGCCAATGCACTCATGGGAGTTCACAATGTGGAACCACTCCTGACGAACTGGGTACCCTTCAATCTGTTTAATTGATGGTAAATACTGTAGCTGGATTGAAAAACATAGAAAAATGAAGGACTGGGAAGTACAGCTTGGTGAGGTGGAATGGGCTGTCCAGACCCTGCCGAACGGAACAACCCATCTTTGGCTTTGTCCTCAAACACACCATCCCATCTGAGTAAACAGTCCTTTCTTCATGTCTTCTTCTGAGGATTGGAGTCTATTTAGATTAGGCTCGGGTTTTTCTGGGGTTGCTCCCAAAAGCCATCTGTCTGCTTGTTTCTGACAGAGCAGCTGAGCAGCGCAGTGCTGCCAGACAGACTGATAGAGGAGGAGACAGACCACAGACACAAACACAGCGCTAAACCTAGCCGTGCTGACCCGGGGCAAAACACTCATATAAGGATGAGGATGCACACACACAGGCATGCCCCCCCCCCCCCCCCACACACACACACACACATGCGTACATTCACACCCCATCTCAATCCTGTCACATTTACTATTTCTACTCAGCAGCTGCTGAACTCATGTTACAGTTATAGCAATTATATGGCCGGGATTGTTGCCTTCAGAGTCTGAACCTCTCCCCAGCTCCAGACATGTTCCCCCTGCAGTCCAATGACAATCAGACCAGGGGGGGGGGGGGGTTAAGGGGTCAACAGTGGCAGCTGCTCTGAGTGCTGCGTCAGGTGAGCTGGTGACCCAGGGCACCTCAGGACAGGAAGTCAATAAGGTCGCCAAGACCCCCAGTCTGCTGACAAGGAAAACTCCCTCACTATGTTTGGTTTTTGTGTGTGTGTGTGTGTTATTGTGTGTGTTTCTATACTTTGTGTGTTAATTGTGTGTGTATGTGTGTATACAGTGTGTGTAGACGTGTGTAGATGTGTGTTTGTGTGTGTGTGTGCCTCTACCTAATGTGTGTGTGTGTGCCTCTACCTAATGTGTGTGTGTGTGTGTCCTGTCAGGTGTATGACTTGGGTAACCCGGCAGAGAGTGTGAACAGCACCCCAGGGTGCACCCTGACTGACGGGGTGTGTCTGACCACCGGGGGCCCCTCGTGCGGAGTCCATGGACGATGCCTGGGGGAGTGGGGCTCCTTCAGCTGTGACTGCCACCCCGGCTTCAGCGGACACAAGTGTGAGAAAGGTGAGAGAAAGGCACAGAACTCCCTCTTTTATCTAAAACATTGTAAAGTGTAAAATGTGACAATGGATTTGTGGGCCTCTCATTATCTATAGTCATGCCAAAAGAATGTAAGAAGCTGTCCACTGAACTTAGTTCGTAAGAAGACATTTAAGAAAATGTTCCAGAATAAGGTCCATTGTTATTAGAGGCTATTAAATCCTTTGGGGAAAATAGTTTACATTGTTCTGTTTCTGAAAGTTTACATTGTTCTGTTTCTGTTCTGTTTCTGTTTCTGTCTCCTTTGAGTTTTGACATGAGATCTTCTTGTCCCCCACCCTAGGGTTGCCGGACTGGTCCTTTGAGCCGGACAGTGTGCTGCGGTACCAGCTGCGGGGGTGGGAGCCCCCGCTCGACCCACGCCGAGCTCCTGCTGCGCACCCGAGCCTCCTCGGGCAGCCTGCTCAGCATGACCTCCCGTGATGCCAACGAGTACATCGTCCTGGAGGTCAGTGACATGTCAACTCCACACCCTACACCCAGCCCCGATTCACTGCACACACCCGGCCCAACAGCACCCCAAAATAACAGATTGCCCAGTGCAATGTTATGAAGAGCATACATTACTGTATTACTGGCTTACCCCTTTTGTGCTGATGGCTGTATTCAATCTGAAACTCATATCCACAACCACTGTGATGCATTTGGCTTGACATTAGACATCAGATTGCAAACCAGACCCGCTATAATGTCTGATGCTACGGAAATATAACAAACTTGACTTGGTGAATAACCAAATGTATGAATGTAACTTGAACGTACTTGTGCCCGTGTCGGTGTGAACAGATAGCAGACGGACACCTGAGCGTCCGTGCCAACCTTGGCGACGGTGCCCACTCCCTGCGTCTGATCGGTCAGCGCGTGGACGGTGGCCAGTGGTTGCTGGTCAGCCTGCTTCGCCATGACAACCTCTTCACACTGCGTCTGGAGCGGGGCGGCGGGTCACGGG
>NC_045162.1:26985939-27168439 GCF_900700415.2 Clupea harengus | reverse complement strand
CTGGTTTGTTTCTGGTTTTGAAGGGAAGATCAGGGTAGCTTGTGAAGAGAAGCGAGTGATCTCTCTCCATTGACTCTATTGTTTTGTTTGATTATTTGTTTGTTTGGTTTTGGTCTTCAGCATTACACGCACGCACACACACACAACACACACACACACACACACACACACACACACACACAACACACACACACAAAAGAAGCTTTACCAGCCAGCAGGGGAGAAGATGCCCTGACGCTGGAGATGAAATTGGAAGTTTTATTTATTGAGTGTCTGATGAACTATTCATTTTTTTTTTATAAATGTACTGTATTTATTTTAGCCTCGAAATCGTCTTTATACAGGGAACAAAGCCAGTGGATTACTGTGTGATTTCTTTTTTATGACCTTCAAGGGAAGACGTTTGTGTGAGTTACCATGGGCCAGTCTCCCCCCAGTCTGTAAAATTAACGATGCCTTTTCCTGGTGGCCTGCACTTGATGTACTCCCACTATGTACAGATGAGTTTAGGCAGGTAGATAGGAAGAGCCGTGGCAGGTGTGCTTGGAAAGAAGTGGCCCGTTGAGCAGTGAATCTGGGACATATTCACTCCTTCTCTCCCTCACACCCAAATGGTCAATTGATAACGCTAGAATTCATGCAGTCAGTTTGACAGTCAAGCGCCATTAATCACAACTTAACTTGGCTGCAAACAAACATGATTTAATCACGTCTAGATGAATAAGCACAGACTCCTTTGACAAACGAGAACAAATCTTTCACAATAACTAAAAAACAATTGTGATCCTTTTGATTTAAATATATATATATACAGTATATATATATATTTGCCATGTTGATACTGCATCTTAGGGAGGGTTGGTGTTGCAGCAAATGAAGATTGAAAGGACATTTAAAGAGTTCCTTTACCATGCTACAAAGATCAAGCCAGTGTATATGACTTCCTGGCAGTTGAGGAATTATTTTTGTACTCCTCCATAAATCGATATCTGCCCCTGATGTGTGTATTCTGTGTTGAAGTTTCTTCAAGACTGTCCTTTTCTTTTTTCTGTCTTTCCTCCATGGATGTTAATCATTTGTGACACTTTCTGAGCCCCGTGTTCCGCAGCAAGGTGACACACTCCCCTGTGTCGTCGCACAGTCATATGAATGTATCTCAAACCAGTCAGACATGCTTTGTGGGGTCCACTGCAAAGGAAGATGAGTGCAAATAGGCGGAAGATACAATCACACCGAAAGAAGGAGAACAAAAGAGAATTATAAATGCCTAAAACAGTTTAAATGGCCTAAATCAATAAGATTATTTTGTTGCCCTAGAGTCAGAAAACTATTAGTAGCTTTCAAAAAAAAAGATTGTCATGATATTTTTTTTATTAGCAGCAACTCCTGAAAAATGTTTGGTGCTTTTATTCAAACGTGGAGGGCCAGAAGCAAGGCTGCTGAGGCGTCTGCCACAGTCCATGTTGTGGCTTCTCCTTAAAATGTCATTTGTCAAACATTGTAGTGCAGTGGGTCAGTTCATCATCGTGGCATATGCCACACCGAAATATATCCAAACCTTCATCTTTGCACAAACTAAGCTCAATCCAACCAACACCTTAAAACAGAAAACAGTGTCTGGTGTGTTTCAAAGTGAAATGGTGCCTGTACGCAGTAGATTTAGACCTAAGCCACAACGCAAGTTAGCTTGAAAGATTCTAGAGCACTATAGTGGTCTTGAG
Organism: Clupea harengus; assembly: GCF_900700415.2. Lineage (NCBI taxonomy): Eukaryota > Metazoa > Chordata > Actinopteri > Clupeiformes > Clupeidae > Clupea > Clupea harengus. Next base: position 27,166,718 of record NC_045162.1, on the reverse strand, counting down.
CAGATTCTAGAGCACTATAGTGTTCTGAAGCAGATTCTAGAGCACTATAGTGTCCTGAAGCAGATTCTAGAGGACTATAGTGTCCTGAAGCAGATTCTAGAGGACTATAGTGTCATGAAGCAGATTCTAAGAGCACTATAGTGTTCTGAAGCAGATTCTAGAGACTATAGTGTCCTGAAGCAGATTCCTAGAGCACTATAGTGTCCTGAAGCAGAATCTACAGCACTATAGTGTTCTGAAGCAGATTCTAAGAGCACTATAAGTGTTCTTGAAGCAGATTCTAGAGCACTATAGTGTCCTGAAGCAGATTCTAGAGGACTATAGTGTCCTGAAGCAGATTCTAGAGGACTATAGTGTCCTGAAGCAGATTCTAGAGGACTATAGTGTTCTGGAGCAGATTCTAGAGCACTATAGTGTTCTGGAGCTGCACTCTACTCTCTCTCTCAAGACATTCTGCTTCAGTGTCGCCACTGGCCCTACTGCTTGCACCCACACTACTTAACAGGTTTGGTCTGAAGGTCCAGTGCAGGGTTTTTGACGCCGACCATTCTGTCAGTATACATGCATCCCTCCTGTTTTCCCCTTTTAAATCTAGTCCAGTTAATGCCCGCACTTCTTGCACATGGGCCTCAGGGCTGCGAGTTTCACCTGTGTAATGTATATTATGTATATATGTAGGCCTACGTTTTCTAGAGACCTAATGCCAGATATTCCTTTTCTATATGAATTTTAATAAATAAAGCATTTTCCTGAAGGCATGTGACAGTGTTTGGTCAATTATTATCTGATATGCTGTGCACGAAGTGCAGTGCAGCAGAGTTATTTTGACAGGTAGGTGACAATCCATCGTGGAGCCAAGCCATAAGTCTGACGGATTCCTTTGCCACAGTACCCTTACTCAGACATACATGCTGCCATAGTGCCATCTAGTGGTCACTGTGTTCCCATTCTAAGGATCAGGCTTTCATTGGTGGGTGATTTGATTTGCCATTATTAAATAAAGACTACATTAAGGTCCAAGCGGGCAAAACTTCTACTGTGGCTACTGTGGTTTTCTAAGGTCACCCTTATTTTTTGTCGACAAATCAGGGTATGTTTATGCTTTTCTACTTCTTTAAGGTAAGTGTCCAAAAATACTGTGATGTTAGCTTGGAAATGGCGTTTGTGAAATATGTTGACAAGACATTGATATGAAGAGAAGTAGTCAGGAGGAAATGTATGGTATGGAGGGGAGGGAGAGTTTTAGAGAGATTATTTTCTTAATTTTTTGGGGGGGGGATGATGGAGAAGTTGAGGTGGGGGAGTGGGGCCTGTGGGGGGTTGTGTTAGAGGGTGGTGGTGGTGGATGTATTCCCAAGACCATACAATAACCCCCACACAACAGGGGCTTTGTGGAGAGAAGGGGGCCAACAGCAGTCCCCTACAGCGACTCCCTGACCAGACAACACAGGGCGGGAGGGGGGGGGGGACTTCAGCATTAATTGTCCAAATAAGTGTCCAAAGTCCCGAGACACAAGGAACACTCAAGACCTTCCTACGTCCACGTTCCTTCCATATCATGTTTTATATGACAATGGATAATCCACTGAAGTCAGTGGCAGTTTATTTCTGGATAATCTTTTATTCCATTGTTTTAGTGTGTTTATTCTGTAGCCCTATAATAGTTACGGAATTCTGTTACAGTACGAAGAGTATACTCAGTAATCAGTAACATTTGTATGATCAGAGCTTACTGCACTGTACGTTGGAGATTGCGAGAACATCACATTGCGGAGATCGTTGTGTGCTAAGCTTTGCTAAACTTTGTCATTTGGAATCTCTTCACCAGCCGGCTTCAGCATCTTACTCTGTCTACAATCAGCTAATTTAAATTGAATCAAGAAATACAGCTTTGCCGTTTCATCAGAGATTTGCCATGGAAACGACAGACTCTTTCAGGATATACCAGGTACCGCACGAATCCTCTCCACTCAATAATTTGAAGCAAGCTCTTCTGGGCCTTCCTATCATATGAGCTGTTACACATACTGAGGCCCCATACTAAGCTGTTACACATACTGAGCTGTTACACACACTGAGCTGTTACACACACTGAGCTGTTACACATACTGAGCTGTTACACACACTGAGCTGTTACACACACTGAGCTGTTACACACACTGAGGCCCCACACTGAGCTGTTACCTGCTCTACTTTATTGACTGGTCTAGTCCTCTGAGGAGCGGGGCTTGGGTTGTTGACAGTTGCAGGCTTGTACCAGCAGAGGGCGCCATGTGAGCTGTAGATGATAGTCTGGTTCCCCAGCCGTCGTCACTGTCTGGAGAGTGGAGAGGCCTCCTGAGATGACCCTGAGATATGACGGCCTGTACTGTACTGTTATTGTTAGCTCTCTGCATCTGTTTCTCACGTCATGGTCATTTGTTGCATTAGTTTAGATAAATCAGTTGTTAAGATTATATTAGTTTTTTTAGCAGAGTCAACGATAAGCCCACGTGGAGAATGGCATACATATGTATGTGTGACTAATACCCTGTGAGAGAGTGTAATATAACTAATACACTGTGTGAGAGAGTCCTTGAGTATTATTTCTGAAGAGGCTGTATACAAGAGGCTAGAATAGCAAAATGAAAAATATTTTTGTATGGATCTCATTTTTTCAAGGAAATGTAGCCACCACACTTGAACAGCTTCCCATGTAGATTACTCCTTTCTGTGGGCTAATGTGAGCACTTTATGTGTGGACATTTCCTGGTAGAATTCAGTGAGTGTGTATTTAGGTTTTTTCTTACTTACTTAGTTACTTGTTTGCATTTCTGTCAATTACCTGAGGCAGACACATTATCTGAACTTGTATATTAACACAACGAAGGTGCTGTCAGAAAGTTACCAGCTGGAAGTACAGCCTGACTTTCTGACAGCACCTTCGTTGTGTTAATATACAAGCTCTCTCTCACAAGAAGGCACTGACTTGTTTACTATTTGATATTGATTTGTTGTTGATATGTTGTAAGTTGGCTTTTATGATATTCCTAGACTTTCTGCAGTGTCAACCGTAAGAGTGGTAATGTACTTCCAGAGAACATGCAGGAACAGGTTTTCATGTCTGTGTCAGTAGAAAGATTTGAATAGATATTTAAATGTCAAATCCTGGAATTACTGAAGAATCTACACAAAGGAAGTATATTTTAATTCAAATAAAAGATGTTGTTTAATTGCATCTTTTTAACTTTGAACACAGATTCTCTCCTGTGACCTCCTGTGAGTCCATTTAAATTGACGTGTCAGCTTGAAAGGCATATTTGTTATATGTGTAGCACTTAAAATTTGAAGGGACTTTTGAAACAGGGATTGAGATGACACGGACAAGAGGAGAGACCCCCATTTGGGGAAGGAGAAAGGTTGGAGGAATTGGTTGTTCTTTGGTCTGTGGGTTAGTTGTTATTTGAAATGCTGAATATCCTTGCAAGCTTGTAAATTGAACAAAGCTCCAGTCAGCAGTAAAATTGTTGCAATGGTGCAACCCATACTGTATCACCATGGTTGGACTCTGTACCTGTAGACCAGCTGTGCAGTAAAGTGTGTCAAGGGAAAAGCTCTCTGTCAGTTTTGTCTGTACAGCATGTATCAGGATGTATCTTTTATGAATAGGTGGAATATTTGTAGTTGCATGCTATATGTATTGGGGGGAGGGGGGGGGGGGGGAGATCTTGTTGTCAATTGAATAAAATAAATGTTTTTTATGTCTGCTGAAGGGGCTGTATTTACTTTCCCTTTAAAAAATAGCATTAACCCTAGACTTTTGCATACAGCTGCAAGCTTTCAAATGCTAACCTGTGCACATTTAACAAACGAGTGACACCCTCAATGTCTTACCAAGGCCAGGCAGTCAATTCGAATTCTGTTGTTAGAAACGGGCACCATCGAGCCAGACTACACATTAGCCACGGAATCAACTCAACTAGATTGCTTGAGATCACACAGGTGGTCTTAATGCAGGTTCTGTGCAATGATGATATGAAACCCCCCTTCATTGACAGTAGTCTCTCTGTAGACGTCTGCCTGGACCAAGATGCATATGTGCCCATTGATGATGAGACCCCCCATGGGATTGCAGGGGTATTATTCTACACAAAACTAAGAGAGGAGCCAAGGATCTACTGGATGTCCGTGGGTTAGACTGGCAATAAGTCTACATTTACATTTAGTCGACGCTTTTATCCAAAGCGACTTACAATGTATACACATTTTACATTTACACTGATGGCACACTGCACAACAGGAGCAATTCAGTTCAGTTTAGTGTCTTGCTCAAGGACGCTTCGACAGGGAATCGAACTAGCAACCTTCTGATTACTAAACGACTTCTCTACCACTGTACCACTGTCGCCCATAGTCTAGCATATTGTTGGGTAGACTGAATGGGATGGTTGGCCAGTTGGCAATTCAGCAATCCATATCTGGACAGAAAATGAGCAGGGAAAGGCTGATGATCCTCCAGCCCCTGTCACCATGTAGTCCACTGCCAGCTCTGGTGTCAGGTAGCGAGCTGCCGCCGCGCTCAATAATGAATGGCCGTGCATTTAAAAAAGTGCAACAAAATAGCTGTTACTTCTCGCACTCTCTCCCTGCTCCCCGGAGCCCTGCATTAAATCCCGGTGGGGGCGAGTGCAGCTTCCTGCCAGTGAGTCAGTCTTTCTGGAAACCGGATCGGTGCCCGAGGTGGCCGGCGCTGTTCCCCGTTCTCTCGCCTGCGACTCGGGCAGGTGTTAGTTACACAGCAGCAACACCCAAGACGAGCGGTCCGCTGTCTCCTTTTCCTGGAAGCCTATTGTCTGTCGGTTGGCCTATTTGTCAGCTCAGGCGGCTTAGTGACAGCAGCGCCAGGGCCTGTGTGCAAACCTGTGACAAAGATGTCTGGAGCTGGCCCAGGCCCAAACACCTCTCTAGTGTACTCAGATTAAGAGATCTGGATGGCAGAGTGATTGATCTCATTAGCTTTGGACCCTCACGTTACGATACCACTAGCCTTTTGGTGTGGTGATATGGAACGGATGACTTTAGTTTTTTCTTTGAAATGTAGAGGTCAATTTTAAGATTGCCCTTGTTGGATTATATCTTTTCTATTTGTTACCTCATCTTCAGAAGTGGTATTGGATGGTTTTATGGTTGCTGTTTTCAGAGCTAGCTACCTAAAAACCATATAGAAACCTTGCAAACACCACCAACAGCCTAGTTGGCATTGAGAAAAGCTTGCTAGCATGACAACTGGTGTATTTTGGCACTATAGTTAGCGATAGTGAAGCTTGCTGTAAAGGCTTGTCTTACATTTCTACGAGGTGATCCGTCCCAGACCAGGATCCCCGGTGGTCCAGACCCAGAACTATGTATGCAGAGCATTGCCTGGGTGGCTCCTGGGGAAGACAGGGTGTTTATCTGTCCTTCACATGACCATATACCAACTAAATTCATCTGAAGATGATACCTAAAGTAGGCACCTATAAAACATACCTTAAAGTGCCACATTGCATAGTATTGCGTAAATGATACAACCCTAATGTTACAGCTATTTTCCGTAACAACCTATTACACGTTGAAAGATCTTCAAACGACAAGTTACTAAATCACACCCTTTCTCATTACACTGTAAAAACTTGTCTTCTTTGAATTAGGGAATTATAAACTTATAGATCTTCTGTTATGAATACTTCAGAGTGAATACTTCACACTGCTGTGTACATGATAAGATTCCCCTCTAAGTGTGTGGAGTCTAGAGATTTTCTGACACACTGAATCGATAGTAATTCACAGTTCATTAATACTGTGGAGGTTAGGTTGGAAAAAAAACTATTAGCATTCCATTAAACCTCTACAATAATGAATGTTTCAACATTGCGCTAGGAAATAAAGTGTTCATAAATTTCATGTCAACAAAGTTGCTTTAAACAAAGACCTTTACTCAGCTGCTTTCATTTTCCATAAAATACATAAGTTGTTCAGTGCCAAATAATTGTAATTGCTAAATCTACTTTATAATGCTATTGCTGAGAAAAGATTCAGGAAGAAAGCAAACTAATTTCTGAATGACTGCATATAGGTAAATGTAATTCATATACAGTCTCTATATACATTCAACTGTATTTTTGTTGAGTATTTCTCATAATACAAAGACATTCTATTGGAACAAACTGAACTACTGTTACAGAAAGTGGAAGCAAAGAAAATGTGTTTGTTTGTTTCTTCCAAAGCGGCCTCCTAAAGCATTATGCGTTGTGATGACTTAAAGCATTGAGGATTGTAGCATGACTTCAGCCTTCTCCACTAGCCTTTTTTCACTGTAAGGATTTTCTGCTTTCCTGCAAGGACATGGGCAGGCATGTGGGTATAAGGCACTGGGAGGTGGTAAGAATTATACTAACTAAAAGGCTACTTCAAAGCCTGAATGATTTTTCTTGTCATGACTTTTGATTAAAACAGAGATCTGGAACAGACCAACTAGTTTTACAGAGAATTGGCATGCAACAGGTTCCACTGAACTAGTAACCAAGGGCAACAGGTTCTCCTGAACTAGTGACCAAGACCTTGTCACTACGTTCATTAATAAAAGCAGGTAATAAAAAACTGAAATTACGTTACATTTGAGTTTCAGTAAAAATGATATACAAATTTGAAATACCTCTGCTCTACTGGTAGATGAACTGGTAGAGCAATGTGCCAACATCCCCAAGATACTGGGCACACATAGGCTACTGATGAACATGTATAACTGTACTGTAAGTTGTTTTGGATAAGAGTCTGCTAAATTAATAAATGTAAAACAATTGAGTAATTGAGTTGTGTTACAGAGTAACATAATATGTAATATATTTTTTTTAGCAAAGCTTAAATTATATGGGTCTGCAAAGTATATTTAAAGATAAAACATAATAAAATGAGAAAAGTAAACATAAATCTTCATCAGTGCTGCACTCTCTTAATTGTGTATTGATGACACCTGCTGGTGACTTTCTAAGTTGTAGTTTCACGCCGTCTAATGCAAAGCAAGTGAATCAGGGCATGCCAGTTAGCTTAGTTAAATAGACACACTTAATTGTATCAGTATGGAACCCCTCTAACTGGCGTTCATGCACACTCATACTAATGATTGATGTTAAACATACTAATTAAAGAATAGATTAAGTTGCAAGGTTACCATTTGCTTGAGACATGAGGCTCTCCTGTTACATATTGTCACATGACTCATTCTTGGGTAACAGTATACAGTCCTGGGGGGCAGATCTTCATGTTTGCCACTCCTCCAGCGCTGCTAAGATGAACAGGAGAAGCCACACTGGTTTGGGAAGAGAGGCATCTGGAAAAGCAACACATTAACTGAAGGATCCACACCCATCTATTTATAATGAGTTCAGTCATAATGATCTTTTCCATTTAAATGTTCAAGACTCTGTACCTCAGTGGGGCTCAGTGGAGGTGCAGACAGGTGGGAGGTGGGACAAGAGGGTACAAAATCAAATACAAAATACATGGTAAGAGGTATATTTGAAACATATACCTAAAAAAATCAAATCCAAAACATGTAATCATATACAACATGCATTCAGACAGAGGCGGGCAGTAAAGTACCTGCAGTTGTATGTTCACCTCAGTGTTAGAAGAGCAGGTGGCTTTGCAGGCAAACGCAGACACACATATGGAGTCAATGAACTCTATTTTTGGATTGGATTCAATTTATTGTCATTGCACAGAGTACAAGTACAGAGGCAACTAAATGTAATATTAATGACAACACCAGCATCACTCCAGTGTTCCCCACACATAATTGAGTGGGGAGGGCTGCTTGCCGCTCTGGATGACTTGAGATGGCTGTCGACATGCCTGGACGGGACAGCTCGCAGTGAAGCCACCACATGGACAGCTGCACTCTTTTCCTCATTGTGCCGACGGTGCTGGCACTGCTCTGCTTCAGAAGGCCGTCTGGACAGAGTGTGTGCATTTTTGTGTAGGCGGCCAGCTCGGTGGCGAATCTCAAAATCGCAATCCTGTGTTAAAAGTAGTTTAGCGTATTTTGCAGTAGAGTGGTACTCTCTGAAGTCCAAAATTTCAAAAGGAAAGTCCTCATCATCCCTGATTTTTCAGAATCCAAGATGGCTGCCCCCGCACATTAACTGACGGGGCTGGGAATGACATCACAACTGAGTTGACACGTGTTCCAGTAACAGTTCAGAAAAAAATACAATACCAATTGTAACTGTTACCAGATGTTAGCAATACCAGTTGATATCAACACATTACTCTGTATTTTGCGCATACAAACACCATATGAACATGTCCACAGATAGAAGTTGGACTGTGCTGTATGCATGACTGATTTAATGAGACACAAATAAGACAGAAGAGCTAATAAAGCTGATGTCTATCGACCGATCTCACTTCTCACGCTCCTATCTAAAACCATTGAGAGGGCAGCTTCCAAACAGGTCACCGAGTTCCTGTGAAAGAACAATCTCCTCGATCCGAACCAGTCTGGATTCAAAAGCGGTCACTCCACCGAAACAGCCCTGTTGTCTGTAATGGAGGCCTTAAAAACAGCTAGAGCAGCAGCTCAATCCTCGGCTCTCGTCCTGCTTGACTTATCAGCTGCGTTTGATACAGTCAACCACCGCATCCTTCTGTCCATACTGTCAAGTATGGGCATTTCTGGCAATGCGCACTCCTGGTTTGAATCCTACCTCACTGGGCGTTCGTTCAACGTGTCATGGCAAGGTCAGCTGTCTGTACCTCACCGCCTCACCACTGGGGTGCCCCAAGGCTCGGTGATGGGACCACTTCTCTTTGCCATTTACACCACCTCGTTGGGCCCTATCATCCGCTCGCATGGTTTTTCCTACCACTGTTATGCCGATGATACTCAACTGTTTCTGTCTTTCCCTCCTGAGGACACCACGGTCTCGGCGCGGATTTCGGACTGTCTCGCTGATATATCCACATGGATGAAAAATCACCACCTTCAGCTGAACCTGGCCAAAACGGAGCTGATGGTCTTCCCAGCCAAACAGGTCATCCACCACAACATCAAGATCAATACTGACTCTTTATCTCTTGCTCCATCCAAAACAGCAAGAAACCTCTGGGTCATTATTGATGACCAACTGACCTTCACGGCCCACATCGCCTCTGTCACCAGGTCGTGCCGCTTTGCGCTATACAACATCCGCAAAATCAGGCCGTACCTAACCCAGTATGCCACCCAGCTGCTGGTGCAAACCTTGGTGAGCTCCCGCCTTGACTACTGCAACGCCCTCCTAACGGGCCTGCCGGCTTGCGTGGTGAAACCACTACAGATGATCCAGAACGCGGCGGCGCGTCTGGTGTTCAACCAACCGAAAAGGGCACACGTCACCCCGCTACTCATCGAGCTCCACTGGCTGCCAGTAGCTGCTCGCATTAAGTTCAAGTCACTTATGCTTGCCTACAGAGTGCTTACTGGTTCTGCTCCCACCTACCTAAATGCTCTTGTAAGGGCAAATGTTACACCCAGGACGCTGCGCTCGTCTAGTGAGCGTCGTTTGGCACTGCCGTCAGTGCAAGCACGGCAATCCAGACTATTTTCATTTGTAGTTCCACGTTGGTGGAACGAACTGCCTAGTACTACCAGAGCAGGGGCGTCCCTCTCTACCTTCAAGAAGCTTTTGAAGACCCAACTCTTCAGAGAGCACCTCCCCTCCTAACTGGTACCTGACTAGCGCTTAACTTGCACTTCAGCAGTTACATTCCTGCACTTCTTTTTCCTTTTTTCTAGGTCGTTGTTTTTCTAATTCTCATGTAAAGTAGTATTTATTGTTACACCATGCTTTTTTTATTGCTCTTAGCTTGACTGTTCTCTCCCTTGTACGTCGCTTTGGACAAAAGCGTCTGCTAAATGACTAAATGTAAATGTAAATGTAAATGTTCTTAAGAGGCTCACACCTACCTCTGTCAAGGAGACCCAAAGATTTGTAGGATTTCGCAAACTTTTACAGGAGCTTCATTAGGGCCTTCAGTTCTGTGCCGAGTATTTTCTGAGATTTCTGGATTAATCAAAGGTGTTGCATTTGCCTGCCTAGTTTCTTAATTTTGGATTGGATGTTTGACTTGCTTGCCTTCTTGAACTTCATGTCATATTTTACAATATACATTAACTTAAGGATACATCTCTGGCTCCCAGGGAATTCTCTGCAAGTTGGTCCACTAACACTAGCCTAGTAGCCATCCCCTTGGCAACTTGTCAATATTATGTTGGGTCCCCATTTCTTCCTACTTTTGCAAATGATGAGATGTTATCTGGGTTAATGGTGGCGCCGCTCAATGTGTACGGACACCATTTTGTGTAATGCTTCTTCACAGTTTTCTTGTTAATGCTCAAGCTTACAAAATGGCTTATATGAAATGCATATAGAAATAACCTGAAAATAACTACGTCAAAAGGTATCACATTCTGTGTAACTCTAAAGTACAGTTGATATTAGTTAGCCTACATAAGTATGAGGGATTCTTATGATGATTAGAGGAATAGCTGTGATACTGACTGAGCGAATACTAAGTACATTTGGTTAATCAAAATCATGCTCTCAATCCTGCTTTCTTAAATTTGTATTTGTACTCACAAACTTGACGTCAGCGTATTTTTCAGTGGTTTAAAAAAAAAAATGGCAGGGACTTCCATCGTAGCCACTCCAGGCTCAGAGTAAGGGTATTTAGCTTTTAAGTCTAATGAACACATGAACAAGTTTCCACTACATATCAATACAGACGTTAGTATCACTACTAGTGATAAGATGATAAAACAAACCACTTTGAATCAACATGAGATCCTTAGACACACCCCTTTTATTTACATGTAGGTTCAGAAGATAGTTAACCGAACTGAGAGTCAGTGTGATGCAGGGGGCTTGTTTGTGAGCCCCACTGCTGTGGGGAAAAAACTGTTCAGGTGGCGCAAGGTTTTGGTCTTGATAGCCCGGAACCTTCTGCCGGATGGGAGTCTCTGAAAAAGGGGGTGAGTATGTTGTTTGGATGGGAAGGATCAGCGATGATCTTGCCTGCTCTCTTGCTGGTCCCGCCCTTGTCTTGGAGAAGAACTGGGGCGATAGTGTTGAATGCGGAGCTGAAATTCACAAACATGATCTTGGCGTAGGTGCTGGGGGAGTCAAGGTGCTGGAGGATGAAGTGGAGTCCCATGTTGACTGCATCATTTACAGACCTGTTGGCTCTGTATGCAAACTGCAGTGGGTCGAGGAGGTGGTTGGTGATAGCCTTGAATGGGTCAGCACAAGGCGCTCAAAGGTCTTCATTACCACAGAGGTCAGGGCGACTGGTCTGTACTCATTAATGCCTGTGATCCTCTGCTTTTTGGGAACGGGGATGATTTAAAGCAGGCAGGTACCACGCATTCGGACAATGAGGTGTTAAAGATGTCCGTGAACACTGGAGACATCTGGTCCTTGACAGTACCTTAGTGTGGAGGGAGAGACAGCGTCTGGTCCAGCTTTGTGGGGGTTCTGTCTTTTTAGCAGCTTGTTGACATCCCTCTCCTGAATGGAGAGAGGTGTGATGGGGGGGAAGGGGCTGTCTGGGGCCATTTTGTGGGAGAGGGTAGTGTCTTTGTCCAGGCTGGGAAGAGTAGGTAGAGCCAGTTTAAAATTAGAATGAATGTAATTCCATTAACTCTAATTCAATTAATACCATGTTCAAACACTATTTGCAATTGCTCAAGTGCAAGGCAGAATAACATAATCTTACAATCTAACATTACCTAAAGCAATATGGCAACACAGAAAAAATGCTTTTAAGATCTTCTTGACAGTTGCAATTATGGTATGGCACGGTGGCTCAGGTGCTTGCACTGCCGCCTCACAGCAAGAAGTTCCTGGGTTCGATTCCCGCATGGGGCGCTGTTGGTCCTGGGGGGTAGGTTCTCCCCAGGCCTCCAGTGCTCAGGTGGGCTATCTCCCGGGCCTTTCTGTGTGGAGTTTGCATGTTCACAAGGGGTTTCCTCCACATAGAACCCCAACGCAAAAAGAACAGAAAAGATCCCTGTCCTGTCCCTGACCAAAATTGGACTGAACACTTGGCCTGCTCCCCGTGCGCCGTAAAAGGCTGCCCACTGCTCCTGGAGCCCCTTGAGGAAGGACAAGGACTTCAGGATGGGTTAAAGGCAGAAGAAAAATTTCACTGGCGACCTCATCAGCATGCGTGTGTGTGTCTGTGTGTCCTGTGTCGCCGCCAATGCATGTGTGTGGTGTTGTGTGCTGTGTGACAATAAAACAGACTTTGATCAGTTTCTTTGGAATCTCAGAGAAAGATTTTAAACATGCCAGTTTGTGTGTTGTCAAGGAGCTTTTAAATGTAGGGACTAGTGCTGTCAGTTTAACGCGTTATTAACGGCGTTAACGCAAACCCATTTTAACGCCGTAAAAAATTTTATCGCGAGATTAACGCGGTTTTTTTTTAGTAATTTTTTTTATTTTTGTTTAATTTTTTTTAGATTAACGTTTTATTTGGCCTCGCAAACTGTGTAGTAGGCTAACGTTACGGTTTGAGTGAATGGTGAGCGCGATACGGCGAAATGGATGATACAAATCTTCTGAATGGAAAGTTTACTTTTAAAAGTTGTGTTGTGCAAAAGAAGCGAGCTTCACTGTTGTCTGCAGGCAGCTGGCTGAAAGCAAATAAGTAGTAGGCTTACCTTTTTTTTGGTAACCTAACTGTTACGGTTCATTGTTTCTGAAATAAGAGGCCTGACTGCTATGTTCCCAGCAAACTTGAAAAAAAGAAAATATTAAGCCATGGTTTAACTGCACTATTTTGAGTTAACTATGACATAAATGCGATTAATCGCGATTAAATATTTTAATCGTTTGACAGCACTAGTAGGGACATTCCATTCTTTGTGATTGTACAATGGTATGATGTGAACTAGCTCTGTTAGACCAGACAGCAACGACGGCGTGTATTCTTCAGCAGCACACGTACTTTATTAACTATATCCAGCCTCGTACATCAGTCATTCTCCATGGTCATGCGCACCCTAGTGGCCTGACATTCCACTAAAGTGATGACATTTAATGGCACTTATTTGTGGGAATGAAAAACGTGAAAAGCATCGTTTCCAGTAACTCTCAGGTCTTATAATGTCAGTACACCAGTTAAATATTTTCTACAGTAAAATTATTTTATTTGGTCCATGTCCACCTATTGATAGATATTTGTGTTTGGTTGAAAGTAAAACGTGTGATATCTTAAATGCTCAAAGAAGACACAAGTCAAAATATTCAGTCACTTTATGAAACTTAAATTTATGTTATTAATGTTAATACTTTTTAAATGTCTGTTGTTTCAGTCATTGTTTTGACCCCTGCCATTTGTTTAAGGAACAACAAAACTTGCAATGAAATGTTTGTTCAAATGAAACAATATGAAAAGCTTTTGAGGCAATATGCATCAGATGGTCTTTGTCATGTTCTGGGCTGGCCATGTAAGGCTATGACAATTAACAATTAACATATCCTGATAATCCCTGCCCCTAATTTGGATTATGACAAAGATTTGGGAGTGACAGAGTCATTTACACAGAAAGGACAAGAAATAGGTGCTAATCTACTTTGAGAACATTACATTGCACACATTGCAGGCATTCAAAGAACAGAGGTGACGTCTTATATGAATGTAATTATTTTAATTAAAGTAAGTACACATTCGTAATACAATGACAAGAATTTGATTTTTGATTGATTTGCAGACAATAGAGCAACAATATCGGTCATTTTCATCTTAGCAAAGTCTATATAATGTGGGCGTAAATAATATATTAAAAGTCGAAATAATGTGGGCCTAAATAATATATTACTACAGAGAGAAACAGTAACCTTCATACATATTATGTATTCCACTATGTGTTTGCTCATATCATTCCTATATGTAATGGTGACTTTATAGGATGGATTCTCATTGCTAATGGGATGCTTTCCAATAGTTGAATTGATTGATTGAGAACCTGGAATGCAAAGTCAATTGGAGCATGATAGTTAGCTTGAATTTCAGTTTAAAAGATACATTTTATAGTGAGTATATAGAAATGGCTTTACTTGCATACATGCACACACTTACTCTTCAAGAATGTATTGAAGACACAAATTATTCAATCACAAGGTTACCATTTGCTTGAGACATAAAGCCTCCCCTGTAAATCTAGATGGAGTCACATGACTTATTCTTGGGTAGTGGTGTATTGTGGGGGCATATCTCCAGGTTTGCCATCAGCACCGCTGTGATGAACAGGAGGAAGCACACTGGTTGGGAAGAAAGGCATCTGGAAAAGCAACACATGAAAAAGGTAGCTGAAGGATTCACACCCACCTATTTATCACAAGGTCATTAATAATGGTCTTCTACAAATAAATGTTCATTACTCTGTACCTGTGTACCCTGTGGAGGTGCTGACGGGTGGGAGGTGGGAAAAGAGGGGGGCACCTGGCTTGAAACGTAAACAACCTGCTACAAAATCAAATACAAACATGTAAAGAGGAACAGCCTATTCAGTGTGGAGTCTTCTAACTCAGGGGTTTTCAACCGGGGGTCCGCGGCCCCCTGGTGGTCCGCAACAGCATTGCAGGGGGTCCGCGACATGAGGCTATGTTGATCAGTTCACCATTGACTATTTTATTTTTATAAATTCGCTTTGATATTTTAACACATTTCCAGATTGCTCTTGAATATCGTGAAAAATACCTAAAATAAGAAAAATATGTCTATAGGAGATTCACGCTGACAGAATGTAGGTGGACTGCTTCTATCCAGTCTATGCTAATGTTAATGCATTGCGTCCCTAACGTCACGCCATACGCATATTATTCGTAACGTACAGTCTCGCGCGCGAAGTTGACAAGCATCTGCAGTAAATCATAGCCTAAGATATACTTTTGGTGAACGACTGAAGTTATCTACTGTCCTTAGCTAACATTTCGTTCTAACGTCGAGTTAGCTGGTCAGAAGCACCAATGGATCGGTTTTTAGTGAGGAGAGTGACAGAGGAACAGACTGCCACGACAGAGGGACAAGCTGCCACGATAGAGGGACAAGGACAGGCTTCCAACAAAGCTACACCTTCACAGGATACAGGGAAACAAAGTAAAAAAAGAAAAAGAAAATACAATGAGGAATACATAAAATACGGATTTACAGTGACCACAGACAGAGCAGGAAAGGAGGTACCACTGTGTTTCGTGTGTTCAACATTACTGTCAAATGAAGCCATGAAGCCGTCGGAACTATTGCGGCATATAGAGACGCATCACGTTTTCTTGAATGCCAAGCCTATTGAGTACATGCAACAGATGTTGCATAATTTCCAGAGCTTGCTGCAAAAGCAATGAGGTGTCTTTTGCCCTTCCCAACTATCTACCTGTGTGAGAGCGTTTTTTCTACACTGGCGTACTTGAAGAATAAGTACAGGGCAATACCAGAGAATGATATGAGACTGTCGCTGTCTACCATTTCGCCACGAATAGACAGGCTATGTGGACTTCACCATGCCCAGATATCACACTGACACGTCTCCCCTCTCTCCACACACATACACGCATGGACGCGCAGACACACGCGCACGCACGCGCGCGCAGGCACATCAGTGGGCCGCGGAATACTTTCTAGTCACAATGGTGGTCCCTGGGACCAAACCAGTTGAAAACCCCTGTTCTAACTGACTAACGTTGGCACCAAAAGTGCTGCTGGACTGTAAAGATTTATCACAGTTTTACTCACCTCAGTGTTAGAACAGCAGGTGGCTTTGCAGGCAAACGCAGACACACATATGGAGACAATGAACTCCAGTACTGACAACACCAGCATCACTGCAGCAATCCCCTGTGATCTGCTCTGTTGTAGGGGAAAGAAATATTACACATACCGACTGTAAGACAGATCAAGATTATTGTCATGTATGTTATAAACAGTATAGTATGCTTTATGCCATTTATAATGTTTGGTATCAAATGTTTGGTATTATATAATTTGGTACCTACCCAGTTATCATCGTTCATGGGGCAGTAATAGCCATTATAACAGTTTTCATAATATAATGCTAGGATGATGAAATCCAAGCTAAACAAAATGATGGCAATCCCTGCAGTTATTGTGCTGAAGATATTCATCCCAAGTGATGCTTTGACCTACATGAAAAACAGCAAAATCACACCACCATAACCATTTTTAAGGTAGCCTCCAGGGCTCCATTCTGTCTTCTTATTGGGGCAACTGCCAGTCTCACCCCCAATCTAATTGGCAGACGGAGAAGGTCAAGGGTCAATCCGGAGCTCGAGGCCACCCTGGCAGGACTAGCCTTGGACAGTCCTTTTAAGGTGATGTCGGCGGGGAAAACGTATTTCCTAAAGAATCCGTATTGAAACCGGATATCGTCACTTTACTCCTGTGCTGCAACATTCGTGTACCACATGAACAACTAACCGAGTCAATTTAGACATATAAAAAGTCGTGTAGATAGCTTTATTCACATAAGCCGTATAACTTCACAAAAATAATAATAATTTAAAGAAAACCGATCGTTTGAATGTCAGGTGATCAACACAACTTCTCAACTAAAAAGTAAAGGTCCTAATCAAACGGAGTAAAGTGACGACTTCCGGTTTCAATACGGATTCTTTAGGAAATACGTTTTCCCCGCCGACAGTGATCATTAGGATCAACCCAGTGTCCTACAAGTTCCTGTTCCCTAAGGATTCGCCTTTTATGTCTCCTTGTTGTGACCACTGCTCTCTTCGCCTCTGAACCCTGCCCCCAAAGTTTCTCCCGCTCCCCGAATCATCAGGGGCCAACCAGAGTTCACAGTTCACCGTTCGCTGGACTCCTGCCAGGTGCAAGAAGGGGTGGTGGACTGGGAGGGGCCCAGAGGAATGTTCATGGGTCCCAGCCTGGAAAATCATGGACAAGGACCTCCTCAGAGACTTTCGTTGCCAACATCCAGATTGTCCAGGGACGTCCCTAGAGGGAGGGGGTGGGGTGGGGGGGGGGGACATTTGTTCGCTGCTAGAGGCCGTCAAAGGACTCTATACCTGTGTTTGGTGTCACCATGTGTTTTGTGTTTATTTAGGTTGTGCTTTAGTCCTGACTTTCCGCCTTTTGTGTTTACTTCCTGCCTTTGTTTGTTTTCCCGCCATTTTCTGTACCCACCTGCTCATCAGAAAGTCACATTACTCTAGTATTTATACCTGGCCCTTTGGCAAGCTCATCACCGAGTCTTAGTGGTCTGTGTACTAGTGATGGCGAAATGAAGCTTCATGAATCTTCAAAGCTTTCCAGCCAGACGTGTTGAAAAAAGGTTCACTACTCGAAGCTTCGTTCGCTCTCTAGTGACACCTGCTGTTCAATAAAAATACGGTGTAGAAAAGATTTTCTCGTGACAGTGAATTTGTTCAATTTGTTGAGGTCCGCAAGGCCCTAAAATAACATGCACACAAACGTATGGTGAAAAAAACTTACCTCCATTAATTCAAATTTCATTGTAGGCGAACACAACGAGAATAAAGGCTTTCTTTTTTTTCTTCTTTCTTCTAATAGTTTGACCTATAGATCTAAGGGCTGTATGGTGGCACAACTAGCGACGTCGCCTTACAAGCACAGACTACTCAGTTTCAAAACCTGGCCATTGCACATTTTAACCCAATGCTTTGGATAAAAACGCCTGCTAATTATCTTTACTCTCTTCTGTATGCTGTTGGAACAGAGGGTAGTTAAAGTGCTTTTGGAATACTGGTCAGTACTTTTGTAAAACCAAGGGTATTGAGAGTGCTTTTGGACAACTGGTCAGTGAAAGTGCAGGGCACTGAAAAGGGGGCGAAAGTGCTTTGTGCAACTGGATCAAGGGCTTGCTCTTCCTAACTGGCTCCATAACTCTATCTCAAATAATCTATACTACTAACAACACCAAACAATCTAAATCTCCAACTATCGCTAAATCTCCAACTATCGCTAAATCCCCAACCACTGACAACAACAACCACGAATACGAGATGGGAATTGGGACATCGTATAGTCGAAGCGTCCCGCCAAAAGTGAACGAACGAACCACTTCGTAAAGCACTTGATTCAAATGAGGCTTCAGACGTCACCAGTGACGTCATTTCGGCAAAACGATACAAGCCTCGCTACGCGCTCCGTCTGGAAGTGCTTCACTTTCCCAACACAAGCTCCGAAGCCTCAGGGTAATTTGTAACATCACTACTGTGTACCTTGGTTCTCTTGTCTACCCGTGAGTTTTCTTTTATGTTCCTGGTTTGTTTCTCTACTGTTTAGCAGTTAGAGGCTTTTTGCTTTTGACTTGTTCTGGAGCTTGCATTCACCTGGCTTATCTGTTTATCATAGATAGCTTTTGATTTCATCTGGATCTTCTTTGTTTTTGAGACCTTTTTCTAAGATCTGCATTTGGGTCCTACCTTTGCTCAACGTGACACAGTCTACTTAAACAATCTAACGGCCCGGGTTCAATTCCTGACTCTGGCCTGACACTCCACTGGTCTTGTGTGTGTGTGCTTGCCGACCTTGTTGCCTCGCCTCTGCTACCAGTTCCACATACTTTAGCTTCCTCCTTTCAAATGCTCCCTCAATCACATCTTCAATCGTTAACTCAATACAGTAAACAATGTGCTCACACTCAGAATGCAACACCATGTCTGGTCCCATAGCAGTCACATACCAATACACTGTGGAACTTAAAGTTGTCTTCCCACATCAGCCAACTATCTCCAATCCCATGCTTTGCCCCATTTGCCAGTACTGTTTGTACGTGCCTGGTGTCCCCTTTTCTGCCCCTCTTTCACAAAAGAAAACTCACTGTCCCTGTCATTAACCGGCAAAGACTTAATATAAACTTGTTTATTCTCAAACAAACATGCAAACTATTTTTAAACCTGATTATATCCCCTCGTGTAGCAACCCTGGGTCAGGCTAGTTTTACATCCAGACAAAACGTGTTTTCATGAGCCAACACCAAATGCAGCTTCTGTCTTCACCCACCCACTGACTGAGGTTCTACGGAGTTGGGAAGACATCATAAGTGGCCCCAAGTATGAATTTAATGCAGTTAGCGTCCATAGCCCAAAGTTCTCTCCAGAATTGATACACTCTTCATATTGCCTCACAATCACACATATATATTAAACTACTCATATACTTTATATATACTATTATATATACTCAGTATCGCAAGCCAGCAATACCTAATAAGTTAAGATTGTTTCATTGAAAATAAATGACAGGTCTTCTGCAAAGAGACATGAAAACTGAAAGGAAGTGTGAATGTAATATAATGTTGCATTAAGGTACATGCGTGTAGTCAGTGTTGAATGATCCATCATCAAATACTCACCAAACATGGATTGAGCTTCTTATTGGCTCTAACAGTGAGAGAACCAGCAGTGATGTACTGAAGAAAGAGTGTTTCACATTCAAAGAAAAATACATATGGCATTAGAAGAGCCATTGGTAATATAATGACACAAAAAAGGGTAGACTATGAGATTCTCATAGTATATTAGGAAGCAGGATAATTATAACTAGAAATATTACAGATGGCAATCATTTAAACAAACTACTTTAATGTATACATTTTTTTAAAGGAGAAAAAAAATGATGTAATAAATGAATTGATCTCACGATGATGGCTCCCCAGAACATGATACCAGAGAACTTGGATATGGTTACATCAAATAAAGTCACGATACCAAACAAGAACCCAACCACGCCAACCATAATTTGAACTGTCTGTGGAAAATAAAGGCAAACAAATAGCTCCATGGAAGTTGACTGCAAAAGTACAAGTTTCAACATTATTCACTCTGTGAGTTAATAGTCATTTGCGTTATATTGAACTAGATCCTTATCCTAGACTCACCCCCAGGGCTGCTGGTTCTCCTTTTAGGAATTTCCCAAGCCGAGAGGAGACTGGTGGAACAACTCCGCTCTGGGGTGAAGTGGCACTTTGGGCACCTTGTTGTGGGTACACATGAGTGACAACCATAATGCCACTGGCAGGGGGACCAGAGTTGGCCATGGTTGCTGTTGGAAGTTACACAAACCTGAAACGACCAGCAGATCAGAGAAAGAACAGTTTTCAGGGCATATTCTGAAAAAAAACTTGTTAGCCAACAAAAACTGCACTCAGGAAGAGAAACTGACCAATAACTGTTATGAAATCCTCTTCATCAGTAACAGTGAATAAACCACACAATTACATTAAGTGTTGAGCATTTTCTGTAGTGCTGAATCAGTCTTTCATTTTCGGCATACATGGTGCTTCTGAGTTGTCTAATTAAAGGCACAGTTTCTGTTCCTGATACACATTCGACTCATCTGAGAAAGACATCAAGACAGATTTACCAACATCAGGTTTTCATTTCAACATTTTCACCTTTTCTATCTTTGCAGCATATAATGCGCAATATGTCAGTGTATAAACTGCTACCTCTCTTACAAATATGTTAATCAATTTATTCTGTTATTCAGAAAACAATTCTCACTCAGTATAATGAACCGCTCTCAAATCAAGCCAAAAAAAAACATGAACTTACTTCTGACGTATTCTAATTGAAAGTAGAATAGAAACAGGTTTCCGTGTGGGTATAGGCTACAGATCAATGGCGGTACCCTCTGGAATAGTTTTTCACCAGTTCTGAGTCTCAACTTAAGGTTACTGCCTTCTTCCGGCACTGGCAGCTGCACTAGTATGAGGAGCTTGTGATGTTCCTTGGTTATCTTGACGTTCTGAAATAGCTTTTAGAAAGTGATGAAACATCGGCCTCTAGTGGTAAACAAGAATATTACACACTGATTGAGGTACCTTTGCTCCAATACACAGGCCTATCGCACACAAATGCTGAAGCTAAATGTAGCAGCCTTAATATACACCACAATCAACAGTAATATGTCACAGTATAGTTGTAAATAGATTGAAATTTTTATGTATTTTTGGGACTAAGCACCCCCCTATGCAAATGGTCTTCGACTTCCTGACGGGGAGGCCACAGGTGGTGAGAATCGGTGACCGCACCTCTTCCACAGTAATCTCCAACACAGGCTACCCCAAGGGCTGTGTGCTCAGCCCCCTCCTGTTCTCCTTGTTCACGCATGACTGTGCGGCTACGCACAGTTCCAACCTCATTGTCAAGTTTGCTGATGACACAACCATTGTGGGCCTCATCACTGACAATGAAGAGTCAGCCTACAGAGAGGAAGTTGATACCCTGACTACATGGTGTCAGGATAATAACCTCTCTCTCAACATCAGCAAGACAAAGGAGATTATTGTGGACTATAGGAGACGGCAGGTGGAGGAGCATGCACCCCTGCATATCAACGGTTCCGCAGTGGAAATGGTCAGCTGCTTCAGGTTCCTCGGGGTCAACATCAGCAATGACCTCACCTGGTCTGCTCACACAGACAAGGTGGTCAAAGCGGCCCCGGAAGCGCCTCTTCTTCCTGAGGAGACTGAAGAAGTTTGGCATGGATTCAGTCATCCTCACCCATTTCTACAGATGTACAATAGAAAGCATCCTGACTGGGTGCATTACAGTGTGGTATGGGAGCTGCACAGCCATGGACCGCAAGGCCCTGTGTAGTGTGGTCAGGTCTGCGGAGTTCATCATCGGCAGGGAGCTCCCAGCCCTGCAGGACACCTACCACACACGATGCCTTCAGACTTTTCACCCTGCTGCCTTCTGGAAGGCGGTACCGTAGCATCCGGTCTCGCACACGCAGACTGGAGAACAGTTTCTTCCCGAGGGCCATCAGGCTGCTAAATGGACATTCACACACTATCGACACTTTTTCACTCGTCACTTTACATACACTGTCACTTTCAAATTACTGCTTGTACTACACTTACATACTGTCACTTCCACTTACTGTTTGCACTAGCAGTAATATTTATCAGAATTATTGCACTACCTGCTACTCCTATTGTCTGTAGGGTAGTATAGGTTTAATAGGTTAGCATAGTTTATTATATGTTTATTTTATGTGTATTATATGTTATATGTATATATGTTAGTATTATATGTATAGGTTGCTATATGTTTTAGCATATTGTATTGTATATTTATCTTGTATATTTAGTAATGTTATTACATGTAAATTATGTTCAGAGTACTTGTACATCGTGTATGTCATGTTATGTTATATTATGTTATGTTATGTTATGCTATGGTAGGTTGTTGTGCGGTGCCTTGTCCTAAGAATTTCAGTGCCCAGTCTGACCCTGTGTCATTCTGTGCATCTGACAATAAAAGACTTGTGACTTGACTTGTGACTTGTGACATTATCACAGGGTAGGCTGTGGTCATTGCTTTACAGTCTTAGCAGAATAAATGCTACCAATCACAGCTAGACCTTGACCCCTCTCATTTCCTCCATAAATATTTATACTTCAGAGTTGGAGTTCAAGGTTTTCTGTTAATTAGGAGTAGCCTGTTTCTGTGTAGGTCAGGCTAGCTGAGGAACTGTGTCAAGTCATACTTCCATTTAAAACATGCCTTTTTAGAGACTTGCCTTTTGTTCATCTTATATCAAAATTCTGTTAAGGGTAGTTTTTTTTTTTTTCTACCACTGAATTACCACAGTGATCCAAATCTGTATACCTCAGGAACAGCAAACATAATACAAGTAAGGAACAAACATCTGCCACACAGGAAGAGCACTATTTCCTCAAATTAATTTCCATAAACCACTTAACAAAAAGTAGTATTCTACCGACTTACCGTCATACAGGAGATGATGATCATGCTCCTGGATCAACAACAGTATGGTATTCAGCATAGAGGAGATGATGATCATGCTCCTGGATCAACAACAGTATGGTATTCAGCATAGAGGAGATGATGATCATGCTCCTGGATCAACAACAGTATGGTATTCAGATGATGATCATGCTCCTGGATCAACAACAGTATGGTATTCAGATGATGATCATGCTCCTGGATCAACAACAGTATGGTATTCAGCATAAAGGAGCACACTGGAGAGTGCCACAAGATGTCTTATATCCAAACAGTAAAACGCTGTCTGTCTTGGAAGTCGTATTATCCCTTACAGTAAAACATACGCACATTTACATTTTCATAGGTCCTTCAATCGGTGATTTATCAAGCGATGAGAGGTTAAGTTTGTCAGTGTTTGAAAATGAGGCATGATGCCAGGATTTTCCCAAAGACTTTGAATCTCCAAAACGTCCCTCCAGGATTTAGTTTGTGATCAAAACGACTTTGTCATTTAAGGAATTGTGAGAGGTTTTCGCAAACTTTCACAACCTTACTTATGTGGTCATTTCATCAAATCTAGAAAAAGGATTTCAATTTAAATAAAAAAAGTCATGCCTTAGTTTGAATCTTTGAACTCTATTCCAAAATCACAACTTTTTGTTAATATTCATAACAGTAATCATGAAGAGTCGTGCACTATTGTTTAAAAAAAACCTCAACAGATAATATGAATATTCTAAATGTGTTGACTATTCCTGGACTTACTTTGCCACTATTCTACCCTTTAATAGGTAGGCCTATGAATGAATTTAGGAATGTGCTTTTATTTTGAAATGTTATCTCCATTCAAACCCAACGGCCGAATAAACAGTTGGTTGCAACAATATGTCTTAAGTTTAATACCATGTTCGAACACTATTTGTCTTAAGTTTAATACCATGTTCAAACACTATTTGCAATTTCAAAACTGCAAGGCAGAATAACAATCTTATAATCTAACATTACCTAAAGCAGTAGATGGCAGTACATACTAGTCATAGCTCATATTATTAAATATACTTAATGTCACAAGCCAACAATATTTAATAAAATCAGATTTTTTTCATTGAAAATAAACGAAAGGTCTTCTGCAAAGAGACATGAACACTGAAAGGTAGTGTGAATGTAATATAATGTTGCATTAAGGTACAGGTGTGTAGTCAGTGTTGAATGATCCATCATCAAATACTCACCAAACATGGATTGAGCTTCTTATTGGCTCTAACAGTGAGAGAACCAGCAGTGATGTACTGAAGAAAGAGTGTTTTCACACATAAAAAAAAATATATATATATGGCATTAGGAGAGCCATTGGCAATATAACATTATTTGCAATTTCACAACTGCAAGGCAGAATAACATAATCTTATCATCTAACATTACCTAAAGCAATAGATGGCAGCACATACTAGTGCTAGAAAAAGACATTTCTAAGCTCTTCTTGGCAGCTGCAATTATTAAAGTAATCACATTTTTTGTAACTTCAGAGAAAGATTTGATACATGCCAGTTTGTGTGTTGTCTATGAGCTTTCAAATGTAGGGAAATTCCATTGGTTGATTGGATGACATCGCAGCATGATGAAGATAAAGATGATGGTGATGACATCGCAGCATGATGAAGATGAGGATGATGACATTGCAGCATGATGAAGATAAAGATGATGGTGATGACATCGCAGCATGATGAAGATGAGGATGATGACATTGCAGCATGATGAAGATAAAGATGATGGTGATGACATCGCAGCATGATGAAGATGAGGATGATGACATCGCAGCATGATGAAGATAAAGATGATGACATCGCAGCATGATGAAGATGAGGATGATGACATCGCAGCATGATGAAGATAAAGATGATGACATCGCAGCATGATGAAGATAAAGATGATGACATCGCAGCATGATGAAGATGAGGATGATGACATTGCAGCATGATGAAGATAAAGATGATGGTGATGACATTGCAGCATGATGAAGATGAGGATGATGACATAGCAGCATGATGAAGATAAAGTAGCACCTCTTAGTGGGAGCCCCATGAGAAATGTGAAAGGCATCGTGGATCAAATCAATCTTTTCCAGTAACTATTGGGTCTTCTAGTGTTAGTACACCAGTTAAATATGTTCTACAGTAAAGTTATTGTATTTGGTCTATGTCCAGGAATAGTTGTTTCAACCCCTGGCCATGTTAAGCTATGACAAGTAACATATCCTGATGACCCCTGCCACTAATTTGGATTATGACAAAGATTTGGGAGTGACAGAGTCATTTGCACAGAAAGGACAAGAAATAGGTGCTACTCTACTTTGAGAACATTACAAAGTTAAACATTGCAGGCATTCAAAGAACAGAGGTGATGCCTTATATTTGAAAAAAAAGATTTAATTTAATGTAATTATTTTATTGAAAGTACGTACACAATCGTAATACAATGACAAGAATTTGATGCTGCGGACAAGAGAGGCAACATTATCCATCATTTTCATATTCATCTTAGCAAAGTCTCAATAATGTGGGCCTAAATAATATATTAAAAGTCTAAATAATGTGGGCCTATATATTATATTAAAAGTCTAAATAATGCGGGCCAATATAATACAATACTACAGAGAGAAACAATAACCTTCATACATATTATACTTTCCACTATGTGTTTGCTCATATCATTCCTATATGTAATGGTGACTTTATAGGATGGATTCTCATGGCTAATGGGATGCTTTCCAATAGTTGAATTGATTGATTGAGACCCTGGAATGCAAAGCAGGTCACTTGGAGCATGCTAGTTAACTAGAGTATCGATTTAATAGATACATTTGAGTGAGTATATAGGAATTGCTTTATTTGCATGCATCTCTTCAAGAATGTATTGAAGACACAAATTATTCAAAAGAGAGTCACAAGGTTACCATTTGCTTGAGACATAAAGCCTCCCCTGTAAATCTAGATGGAGTCACATGACTCTTGGGTAGTGGTGTATTCTGGGGGCAGACAGTCATGTTTGCCATCAGCACTGAAGTCATGAACAGGAGGAACCACACTGGTTGGGAAGAAAGGCATCTGGAAAAGCAACACATGAAAAAGATAGCTGAAGGATTCACACCCACCTATTTATCACAAGGTCATTAATAATGGTCTTCTACAAATAAATGTTCATGACTCTGTACCTGTGTACCCTGTGGAGGTGCTGACGGGTGGGAGGTGGGAAAAGAGGGGGGGACTTGGCTTGAAACAACCTGCTACAAAATCAAATACAAACATGTAGCGTAGCGCCCCCTAGAGTATGACAGCTGAACTCCCTTCAGCGCATGGTAGCGCCCCCTAGAGTATGACAGCTGAACTCCCTTCAGCGCATGGTAGCTAAAGAGGAACAGTCTATTCAGTGTGGAGTCTACTAACTGACTGACATGAGCAGCAAAAGTGCTGCTGGACTGTAAAGACTTATCACAGTTTTACTCACCTCAGTGTTAGAAGAGCAGGTGGCTTTGCAGGCAAACGCAGACACACATATGGAGACAATGAACTCCAGCACTGACAGCACCAGCATCACTCCAGCAATCCCCAGTGTCCTGCTCTGTTGTAGGGGAAATAAATATTACACATAAGACTGCCAGACAGATCAAGATTATTGTCATGAATGTTATAAACAGTATAGTATGCTCAATTTATATATACAATTTATAATGTTTGGTATACCAACCAAATTCATTTGGCAGTAATAGTCTCCATCAAAACAGGCGTTTGTAGATGAAATCCACATTACGAAACATAAATCCATGCTAAACAAAAGGGTGGCAGTCCCTGCAGTTATTGTGCTGAAAATATTCATCCCCAGTGATGCTTTGACCTACATGAAAAAAGCAAAATCACATCACTAAATATAATAGCAATTTCAGATTTCAGTCCAATATATTTGAAGGTAGCCCATTTTTTTTGGTTATACACAGGAAAAGATGTTAAGTTCCTTTTGCTATAGGTTGGGGACTTCACTGTCACTTGCAAGTTTTCGTACGCAATAATCTAACCAATATAACAACTGCCCAACCATAGGATGGAACAACGCATGAGATCCGTAAAGGCTTTCACAGTACAAGTCTATAGCCCACAAGTGCTTAACCCAAAGCATGACTGCCCAACCATAGAATCTATGCGGCAGGATACAACAACAACAACAACAACAACAACAACAACAACAACAAAGCTGCCTTTGTGAGCATTTCATTAGGGTTTTAAAGCAGGCACCTTCCTTCATAAGTGTTTCATTGAATTAGGCCCACGACAGGGTCAACAGTGCCCCCTCCCCCCTTACTCATGATGGGTTAGGACACATGCCACTGTTGGTACATTTGGAATTCGTTCATTGGGTGATTTAGTCAGGGGCCTTGAACCTTTACTAGCTATTGATATGGTAATTCTGGTTGTAGTTATTATTAATCCAATTTGAAAATGTTTTTTTTTTCTATTATTATTGTTACTGTTCTTTATTTGGACCACTATGGTACGCACCACACTTTGTGTTCAACCTTATTAATCTGCTGTTGTGTTGATTGGTTGATATCCATCCAATCCAATATTTATTGGTGCTGTTGTCAGAATAGTACCAACATTATCTTGGTGGCCCTCATGAGGAGAGAATTACTATTTATGCACAATTGCACACCACATTTATTTTGGCGCCGTTCACAAAGTAAGGTGTCACCATTATTCTGGTTCCTATGTGTATTGTACCTACTACCACAGACAACAACCGATACACCTCAAGATACACCTTGACAATATTTCACATATCTCAGTGTTAGTTCAGGTTAATTCACAGCCCCTGAGAGCACCTCAGCCACAACCACTGGCTCACTTTATCAGCAGCCTCAGATGACTCCTTTAAAGTTCTTTTGAGTGACCATCCTTAAAAAAACAAACAGAACTGTTATGGCTCATTTAGCTACAAAGCCTCAAACAGCTATCTCCACTGGTCGTGTGTGTGTGTGTGTGCTTACCGACCTTGTTGCCTCGCCTCTGCTACCAGTTCCACATACTTTAGCTTCCTCCTTTCAAATGCTCCCTCAATCACATCTTCAATCGTTAACTCAATAAAGTAAATAATGCGCTCACACTCAGAATACAACACTATGTCTGGTCCCATAGCAGTCAAAACAATACACTGTGGAACTTAAAGTTGTCTTCCCACATCAGCCAACTATCTCCAATCCCATGCTTTGCCCCATTTGCCAGATGTGTTTGTACGTGCCTGGTGTCCCCTTTTCTGCCCCTCTTTCACAAAAGAAAACTCACTGTCCCTGTCATTAACCGGCAAAGACCTAACCTAGACTTGTTTATTCTCAAACAAATACGCGAATGATTTTAAAACAGTCAAATGCAGTTAGTGTCCATAGCCCAAAGTTCTCTCCAGAATTAATACATCCTTCATATTGCCTCACAATCACACGGAATTATTAAACTACTCATATACTTGATGTTATCTTATGATTGTTTCATTGAAAATAAACGAAAGGTCTTCTGCAAAGAGACATGAAAACTGAAAGGTAGTGTGAATGTAATGTATTTCAGATGTTGCATTAAGGTACAGGCGTGTTGTCAGTGTTGAATGATCCATCATCAAATACTCACCAAACATGAATTGAGCTTCTTATTGGCTCTAACAGTGAGAGAACCAGCAGTGATGTACTGAAGAAAGAGTGTTTCACGTTAAAAGAAAAATACATTAGGAGAGGAGAGCCATTGGTAATATGATGACACAAAAAAGGGTAGACTATGAGATTCTCATAGTATATTAGGAAGCAGGATAATTATAACTAGAAATATTACAGATGGCAATCATTTAAACAAACTACTTTAATGTATACATTTTTTTAAAGGAGAAAAAAAATTATGTAATAAATGAATTGATCTCACGATGATGGCTCCCCAGAACATGATACCAGAGAACTTGGATATGGTTACATCAAATGCAGTCACGATACCAAACAAGAACCCAACCACGCCAGCCATAATTTGAACTGTCTGTGGAAAATAAAGGTAAACAAATAGCTCCATGGAAGTTGACTGCAAAAGTACAAGGTCCAACATTATTCACTCTGGCATATGGGTAAAACTGAACTAGATCCTTATCCTAGACTCACCCCCAGGGCTGCTGGTTCTTCTTTTAGGAATTTCCCAAGCATAGAGGAGGCTGGTGGAACGACTCCGCTCTGGGGTGAAGTGGCACTTTGGGCACCTTGTTGTGGGTACACATGAGTGACAACCATAATGCCACTGGCAGGGGGACCAGAGTTGGCCATGGTTGCTGTTGGAAGTTACACAAACCTGAAACGACCAGCAGATCAGTGAAAGAGCAGTTTTCAGGGCACATTCTGAAAAAAATAACTATTTAGCCAAATAAAACTGCACTCAGGAAGAGAAAATTCCTTATGGCTTATGAACACAATAACTTTTTATAAAATCATCTTTGTCAGTAACTGTGAAAAAGCCACACAATGAGATTAAAGGGAAGGGAGAAGTTGGGAGAAGAGGGAGAAGGTCTGAGGAAAGCACCGAAGCAAGGGTGGGAAGAGGCTGACCTCTGGCCAGATATTCTGAGTGTGATAATGTGGAAGTGGCTAGTCCAGACGTTGCACAAGATGGGCCATTCTTCAGTGATGTCCAGTCCCTCCCACCTCTCTCTGGATTTGTCTCTTGTATGTTTTCTTCATCATCCCTCTTTGTCTCACTATTGTCTCTCTGTCCTCACTCTCATTACCCCTCTGCACTCATATCAGATTATCTATATTACCATTGGGGGGAAATGTACACAGAAGATATTGAAATGTTTATTTTATACTTAGAGTGATGATCGATGAAATTTGGAGGCCTTGGTAAAGAGGCGTGTATGGTGCTTCTGTAGTGGTTATCTGAGAAAGACAATAATACGTAAATATACACTGCATTTTATGGGGCGCTGTGTGTAAAATGTTGCACATTCTAAAATCCTGCTCAGTTTTGGTACATTTAGCATCATCATATGGGAAAAAAATCTAGGGTTATACAGGAACTGACCATCTTTCATTCAAGATTATTTAATATCTCCGCTTTACTACTGAGTCCGAGTCTGTTTTTCACTCTCTTAGGTAGTCTGCCATGCCTTGATATTTTTGTTTATTTCACCTAACTAAAAACATTGAGGCAAAAGTGGCATGTATGATTATATTCTAGAATACCTCAGCAATAATAACATGGGAATGAAAGGAATGTAGTAAAAAAAGATTTAATTTAAATCAAATCTAAACAAACCCTTCCAAAAACATACTTTCAGAGGTGCTCAGACTTTGTACAAAAAATACATTGTAAAGATTTTGGAGCAAGGCTTTTGAACTCTGAACTTTGTAAACATAAGTGTTAGTTTTACAAAGGTGAGTTTAGCATTTAGAAAGTGTGTGTGGTTTCACTACTATATATTTATAATTTTAGAGTGACCTGTACCTTTTCAAAACTAGTGTCCCTACAAATGCATATTGATGAGTTAGGTGTAAACACACCTGGGACACCTCAGACAAGAACAATGGCCCTTACCTAATGGCCCTGGAATGTCTTTGTGGCCCGTACCCCCCACAGGATTTCTTGACACACCATGGCCCAATAGAGATCACTGAATTACCATACCCTTATCATATGAATAGCTGTCATTTGCTAATGGGCGGGTCGTTAGGAGCTGAAACCTCACTCAGAGACTGAAAAGTGCAAGAGACTAGTCCTATTCTCCTTACAAAGTGCTTATTTATATTTTTGTTTCAAACTGTGTAAATTTGAAAAGAAAAGGGTTCAAGGTTTCTGGGGGTGTAATTTCTATGTCTCTCCGACAAAAACTGGCTGAGCTTTAAAGGCAATTCCCCATAAAAACCACCATATCCCTGCACAGGGAGCGTGGACTTCAATGGGTTAAAATTGTCTGACATAGGTAGTAAAATGCCAGACAGTTGTTGCTCGGTTGGCTGTTCAAATCGGCGAGGAGACAAGCCCGGATTGTGTTTTTATCGCATTAAAAACCGCCCACATTGTTGCCAGCTGATTGTAGACGTCTTCTGGGTCAACTTTTCTCAGACGCGCAGTAAAGTAGCCTTATTTTTGGAGCTTGCAATAAAAGCAGTAACCCTGTTTTGGTCGCCTCATTTATCAGAATAACTACCTAAAACGGGAATAGATCAAGAAATAAAGTCAAGAAACAAAGCATCAACACGATTAAAATTGGATTACCTGGTTTCTGCTCTGCCACTATGCGGTTCACCTCTGGAACCAACTTCCAGAAGACATTAATCAATTACGCCCCAGTGCTATGGAACATACTGCCTATAGACATCAGGGAAGCCAGCTCGCTTAACATCTTTAAAAGAAAACTAAAAACGTACCTCTTCACATTAGCCTTTAACTAGCTACCACTTCGCACTATATATATATATAAATACTTTTAATTTAATTTAAATCTCTACTGGTGATATTAAGGGGTTGGATTAAATATATCTCTATAATTATAATTATAATTTTATTTTTTTTGCACTATATCTTTGTTATGTTTCTTTGATGTCTATTTTTATGTGCATGTCATTTCTTTGTGCATATTATGTATTTGCTGTAAAGCACTTTGAGCTGCATTCTTTTGCATGAAAGGTGCTATATAAATAAAGTTTTATTATTATTATTAAAAAAGCTCCAACTACTTTCAGTTTTAAATCTAGACTAAAGACCAAACTTTTCTCAGATGCCTTCTGCTAACTGGCCATGAACAGTTCCTTTGAAGCATTATTGCTTACTGTATTAGAGTAGTGATTTTTATTATTCTTTTTATGCTTTTATTTCCTATATTTTACTGTTTTTATGATCATGTACTGACCTTTTGCTTTTATTTATGTGGAGCACATTGTATGGCCATTGTGTATTTATGTATGTGAAGCACATTGTTGTTTATTTATGTGAAGCACATTGAATTACCACGGTGTATGAATTGTGCTATATAAATACAATTGCCTTGCCTTGCCTTGCCTTGCCTCTGAGATTGCGACAAGTACCTAAGCAAGTAGGCTAGGCTACTGTATTTTGTCATCCAACTGGTAATACTACAATGCCAGTTGAAAATATATGGGAAGATAATTTCAGTTGTCATTCGCCAGACCAGGTGGTTGTACTTGTGTTAATCAGGAAATTCTGTCAAATGATAAAGAACAGCGTTGGGTAGGCTAAAGGCTGCTAGCGAACAGCATGTAGCTCGCTAGCTGGTAGCTAGCTATTAAATGGCAATCATCTTTGCTCTGATAATGAAGATGTTTATTAGTTTTCACCTTCCAGACGACATCGTTATGAACCCATCCCCCTCTGAAAATTAAATTACTATCTGTGCTTTTGTAGGCTTTCAGTTTTTGAGGTGTGTAGGGGGATGGATTTCTATTAGTTAGATGTAAATATCTCCAAACTGGAGCTCAGTCAGGGACTTCGACGACGTTATAAAAATAAAAAATATCAGCGGGTGCAGTAAAGGGATCACAGGTTCCTGAAATGTTTTTTTTTTTTTTTAGATATCTCTGTCTAGCTATTGTGGTATGATCTGTGTTTGATGGCGATCGTTATTGAGTAGGCTGCACTGCTCGAAGATGTCCACTGTTGGTCGACATCTTCGCAGTTCAGCTGTTCTTTTTGCCCGCAAGGTACCCATTGTAGTCACGTGACTGAAAGCTATGAATTACCGTAAATATTTGAATGTTCTGTCGTCAAGTCTGACATGTAGACTGAACATTTACATTTACATTTCACATTTACATTTACATTTACATTTACATTTACATTTAACATTTACATTTAACATTAACATGTATATGAAATATTTATATTTAACAACTTTGTGTTAGTGCCAAAAATTATCCGTGGAAAAGTTGTATCAAAACTGTACCAAAAACTGAGCAGGATTTGAGAACGTGCAACATTTTACAAACGGCGCCCCATAGCATTTACACTGGAGAGTCATCTTAAACTAACAGATTTACCAACATCATCTGGTATGCCAAACATTTTCACCTTTTAACTATCTTTGTTGCACATAATGCGCAATATGTTAGTGTAATCAACTGATACCACTCCGACAAATATTTTAATCAAGTTATAGCTACTGTTATTCAGAAAAAGAGCAAAAAGAAAATCTCACTAAGTTAACTGTTCTCAAGTCGAACCACAAACAAAACTTACCTTTGACGTATTCTAATTGAAAGTAGAATGGAAACAGGTTTCCCTGTGGATACACTGGGAAACCTGTGACTACAGATCAATTGCGGTACCTTCTGGAATTGTTTTTCCCAACCTTAATAAGGTTACTGCCTTCTTGCGTCACTGACAGCTGCACTAGTAGCAATAGCTTTTGATGTTCCTTGGTGGTCTTGACGTTGCGAAAAGGCTGTTAGAAAGTGATTAAACATCGGCCTCTAGTGGTAAACAAAAGTTCACACTGTGTAACGTCAGGACTCAGAGATGGGATATGACAGAGTTTATTGGAAATAGCCAGTAACAAGGGAAATTGGGGGGGGGGGGGGGCGCGGAGACGTATACTGGGGATAACAATCAGAAGTTTTAAAGTCCAACGAAATACAATGCTCAGAAGAATAGGATTAAATCAACACAAAGCTCAAAAGTTAAACTAGGGAGAATCTGGGGAAACTCGAAAACGGAAAATCACTAAACACTGGAGAATTGGAGCGCAGGAGCTCGGAACAGAACAGGAGATAATGACAGACCTGGAAGTCGGAGAATGGAGCTGGGGCGATCGCGGGAGACGGTAGAGTCAGGAACTTGTTGCTTCGTAAATATTAGTCCTTTTTTTACAGCGAGGCCAGACAAGGGAGTGAAGAGTTTATGTAGCGGAGTGACAGGTGACGGTAAATAGAATTTCAGGTGAGATTGTGATGCTTGGTGAATTGTGATCGGAGAGGGTTTGGCAGGAGCAGTGTTCAGCGCTGGCGTGACACACTGACAGGTATATCCTATGATCCAATACATAGCGCCTATTGCACACAGACGCTGAAGCTACTGAAACGTGAACAGCCTTAATATACACCCCACACAACAGTGCAAGCCGGTTGCCTCTGCACTTGACTTTTGCCATTTAAATTTAATTTCCATACATCTGACATCAATAACAATAATTACAGACCTAACTGTTTTATTGTTTTTCACTATTTTTTATATTGGAGTTAAAAACTTCTTGCATGTATATTTTTGCCTGAACAACTCTTTGTCCTCAATAAAATGTGTGGATTATTTGAAAATATTTGTGGCACAGAGCAATGTGGCTTTCTCTCTCTGATTTTTACTGATCATAGCACATGTCTGTTAAAAACATTTAGGAAAGGAATCACACTTTCAACACTTCATGTACTTCAAACTTGAATGATAAATCTGTGGTAAAGAGCGTACATATACAAAAATAGTGTAATGCCCATCAACATGCCAGGTAGGTCAAATATGAAACAAATATGTTTCATATTCTGCATATGAAAAGGGCCATAATTAAGTTATTGTATATGCGATATTAAAAAATACATATGAATTTTACAGACTTTTTCCATATCTGTGTCCTAATCTCTTTACAATCTTACCTGTACAAATATTTGCCATGGCAACAACATCACAGCTAGACCTTGACTCCTCTCATTTCCTCCATAAATATTTATGGTTCACCAGAACAGCCTACTTCCCGTGTTGACCCAGCTTGTTAGGTGAACATTCACCCTTGTTACTTCAGGACTCCGGAGTTGCATATACAGTAGCCTAAGTATATTTATTAGACCAACAACAACAACAATTGCAATCGGGCTCACTCCCAGCACAAGGCTGAAAGTGAAGCAATGATAAACACATCGCACAAGGTTTATATAGACAGAAGTTTAGCGTTCAGCAGAGATAACTACGTGGTGGATCTCTGACGTCCGAGGCTCCCTGTCTTGCAAGGATGGCAGTTTTGCACAAGGTCGGAAGAAGCTTATTACCTCTGGTCATGCCCGTATTAAGACTTCATGGTGCCCCTGGGCAACAGTGACTCTCTGGTGCCCACCTACCCCCACCCCGCAGAACACAAACCATACCTATCCACCGGGGTAGTAATTTGAGTAGAAATACTTTCTTACTGTACTCAAGTATTTCTGAGTATCTGTACTTTACTTGATTGTTTTTTTATACATACTTTTTGCTTAATACTGCTCCACTACATTTTCCATACATTGATGTAACCTATGTAAAGAATAATGCACTGGGAGCAAGACAGTTATAAGAAAATAACCGTTCGACACGTTTACCCCCCTGAAGTGCGGTTATTTTCCATAACTCACTTGCTCCCAGTGCATTATCCCGCTTATAGCAAACTTGCCAAAGTAATTAATGCATATGCTGTAAATTATGTTTAATGTGAACTTATGTTATTAGAAATCATAACTTAATACAGTGCAGAACTATTGTTTTATCTTTTGTTGACCTTAATGAAATATCATTACTAATCTCAACAGGTATATTATTCGTCTAAATCATAATAAAGTTTATACTTTTACTTTTGGTACTTAAGTAGGATATACAGGATATACAGTACACATCTGCTATAATCTACACAGAAAAGGAGAACATGGGCACATGTACAAAACAAATCAAGCTTTATTTATTTAATCGAACTCGCCCAAAAAACAAGTCAGAAGCCTGCCAAGTAGCCTACATCTTTCAACCAGTATGTGGCGACATTAATAGCACTTTCTTAACAATGCATAGTAAAGTTGTCAATCTTCTTTGCAATTATAGCACACCAAACAATGAAATCTGACATTACAAAAAGCAATCCAACGTTAGTTGGATTCAGTTATCATTAAACCAACTCACAGCACCGCAAATAAGCTTTGCAGTTCACAAAGCTTTCCCAAACTTAAATAGCTAACAAGAAGTGATGACGGCTATCAAAAACATCGGCGAGGTTATGCATTCAGTGACACCCACGTACACTGCTTCAAACCTTTGCAAGCGCAGTCTACTAACGAACTATCATTTCAGAACCATTGGAAGCAGACAGCACACACACACTTTGCCTTCTGAAAACACAGATTTACACGGTTCAAAACCTTTGCAACCGCATTTTTTAAAAAGTTGCCGCATTTCTACACTCTTCAACTTTTTTCAACTGTCGTTTTGCATTACCGCTGCCGCTTCATCTTGATCGTTCTGTTGGTGCCTCTTTCGCTGAGTTTGTGCATTGTGTTTGGAACGTCAAATTGTGCTGACGTGGGGTCAGAATGAAAAATATATATATTTTTTTTAATAAAAAATACATCGGTTGCTTGGTGCCCCTGGAGTCTTGGTGCCCCTGGGCAGTTGCCCAGTTGCCCGTATGGTTAATCCGGCCATGCCTCTGGTCTAAACATGCTCTTGTACAAATGCAGACTAAGTGGCACCTCAACAACTCCAAGTCCATCCGAGTCTATTGTTTGAAAATCAGTGGCGGCGCCAGACATTTTTTCCTGCAGGTGCTATGGGGGAGCTCGGCGTTTTAGTGAGGGTGCTATGAAATGAGGATGATAGCCTATGTGTCACATGGTTCTCTACTACAACAACTTTACATGTTTGCTCTCTGAAGCGTCTTTGGGGTCCATGAAAAGCGCTAAATAAACCGATTGTATTATTATCATCTAGGCTTCTTCCGACAGGCGCGCACATCTGCGACGGTCACTGACAAAAGGCATACAGCATGTTATAGAGTACGCAATCCCAAATACCTAACTTACTTTAAAACACTTGTGGTAGTGAGGATTAAAGTTGGGCGACAGGTGACCACTACCATGTCAGATAGAGTGAAATGAATCTTGGAATAGCAGATAGAATTAACTAAAACAATCAAAGAGTCAGAAATGCGTTAAAAAGGTATATATTATTTCAGTTCACAATCATCAGTAATCACATAGAACCTTATACTAGCACACAGACAGACAGCTTGTTTTAAGGCGGCTCAAAAATAATCGTAAAAAGAGAAAAATGGCAAAAAGTTAAAATCTTCGGCAAAAAAGGGCATCTTCGTTGCTAATCAATCGAAACGAGTCTTCAGCGACACAGAGTAATCAATGCATGCAACAAATCAGACAGCTTTCATTAATGTTACACAGCTAGCAATACCTTAGTTGCATTGTACTCCAACCACGCAAACTGTCCCAATCAGCTTTTACAAAAACTCCTTTGTTGGACTCCAAACATGCAAGGTGGATATTTCTGGAGTTTTGGTCTTCTCGGACCATCCTGAGCGTTCATGCTAATGCCACTGATGCTGCTAGCACCATGGTTAGCACCGTCAGTAGTGGTGGAGGGTTGACCTCCTTGACCACAACGTTCCTCTCCTTAAAAATCCACACCAGATACCCCTGGCATTTCTTCTTCTATGTCACTCTTGTTTCTTAATCGTTCCTCCAAACATGGACATTTAGGTAGCAAAAACTGATGCATTGTTGATATTCACTTGAAACTACCACGCAGTAGCTCGCTTTCTCCTTCAACCGTCCGGTAACGTCAACATGCAAGCGTGCGACGTGAAAGTTGGGTCATAGGTTATGACAGAATGATTGCTCTGTGTCTAAAACAATCTGTTCATTTCAATCTGTCCTTATTTTCTTTTGTGAGTTAAATATTATTATCACACAATAAATAACCCAGAATGAAATTAAATAACAATAATAAATAAACCATTTTCTTGGGGGTGCTATGGGGGTGCTATGGCTAATCCAGGGGGAGCTAGAGCACCCCCTAGCCCCCCCCCTGGCGCCGCCCCTGTTGAAAATGGTTGTGGCCAATAACAATGTATGACCGTCAGCGTGTGCTCTTTACTGCGCTATCTTTTTACAACCTTTTTACAAACTGTATAAATGCAAACAACAGCACAGCTAGACTTTGGCCTATCTTATTTCCTCATTTAACATGGTTTACCAGAAGGCTTCATGTGTTAACCCAGATAGAGTTTCCCAAGTATAACCCATGGCTATAAACATGTAGCCTAGGTTTTCCCAGAATACCTGTCAAAAGGACAAAATCATGTAGAGATAGGGGAACGCACATGATGATTCATATCTTTTAAGCCTGTGACACCATAAATGTCGGGCTGTCGGTAAGCATCTAGTTTTTGAGGTGTGTCCTGCACCATTGCCTCTAGCAGGCAGTTTTTCTGCCGAGATTGAGCATGTTGAATCGGAGCCCGTGAGAGAGATCACTCTGATTAGCAGTACAGCGAATACGATGAAAAAAATATTATAAAGATATCGTATTATACCTCTCAGACGAAGAAATGTGATGTTTGTAAACATTTTGTTGATAATTGGTCAATGCAATGTCCATGTTAAAAAGTAGTCTACACTATATAAGAACATGACTGGTTAACAAGACATGATACAAAACATCTCAAAAACAAATTTTGCTGTGTCTGTTTAAAGTGTCTATGGTGCTCCTGTTTGTGAATGCAAATGCTGTCACACGCCCCTGTATCCAAGAAGATAAGTAACTCGCCTTTACATTGAAACACAGCTTTAAAAAAAAGATCACAGAACGTATGTGCTACTTGACCGTTGGCTGTAGTCTTTGCATTCTGTTCAAGAGCAACTTTTTGGCCCAGACACAGGCGACGTAAGGTGACGTAAAGTGAACAGTCAGCCATAAATATTGGAAAAGGTCATGTGTTTTCTGCAAATGCAGATCTAGATCAGCCGCTTGTGTAAAAATAAAAATGTAAAAACTCTACTTAACGTCCCACCTGATTCAAACACATCTTCCACCTGTAAAAAAAAAAATCGCGTTAATCTCCCGATAAAATAAATTAACGCCGTTAAAATGGGTTTGCGTTAACGCCGTTAATAACGTGTTAAACTGATAGCACTAATACAAACACATCAAGGCATATCAGACTACCCCAAAAAACCTCACAGGCCTTTGTCCCCTAAGAGGAAAGTCTCCTTTGTGTGGAATGACAGCTAGTTATCAGCTGATGTTACAAATCACCTCAATTTAACTTTTGAAATAAACTGGAGATGGTGCTCAACTATCCTGATTTCAAACTTAAAATGGTGGGCATTTTGCAGGGTTTTTAAAAGCAATTGACTGCACTCAATTACTGCCAGAGCTTCTGAAACTTAAAGTAAAAGTGCTCTCAAAACTACACGCATGAATCCAAAACAAAACATGCCAAGCGACTGGTGTTGACGTGTGAGATGTTTGGATGATGCTTAAGACCTCGTAATAACCTTACAATAAGTGTTCTTTTAGACATAAACAGCAGACGTTTGGCGCAGTCTGGAGAAAGCTCATCTATGTGGCATCTACTCCCACCAGTGCACCGTTTGTTAAAACGGTCATGGATGATCATACAATGCCACATTTTATTGGTAAACTGAATTTGAGAACATTTTTCAGGGACGATTTTCTTGTTGTTGTTCTTGTTGTCAATACGCCTTTAACCCGAGTGTGTGAGCGAGCCTCGCGAGCGTGCAGACAGACGGTGATAACGTCTAATAAACAGACTGGGAGCGACTGTCCGACCCAAGCTGGTGAAAGTTGCCATAATCAGCTGATGGATATAAAGGTATAGCACATGAAGTTTAAAATTGTAAAATAAACGAAATGGTTAAACCATCTCGAGTTAATTATAGATGTCGTGGCTCTCTTTTATGAAGTTTTACGAGTTTTTGTCCTAGAGACATAAAAAGAACACCCCCAGAAACCTTAAATCTTTTACTTTGACAATGTTTAAGTTTGAAACTTAAAGGGAAATTAGCAATTTGTCAGTGGAATAGAAAGAAAAGCTTGCACATGTTAGTCTCTGCGCGAGGTTTTAGCTCTTAATGGCCCATTCATAGCAAATGAGGGCTATTCATATGGTAAGAGATGGTATTTCGGCGATCGCTATTGGGTCATGACATGGCGAAGAACCCTGAGTAAACGCCCCTTTTGCAGCAAAATAATCCAGTCCACATTGTGGGTTGTTTGTTATCATACAGACTGAGGAGAAGCAACATGTCGCTACCCATCTCTGCTGCTAAAGCACTATGCCATATCCGGAGGAACTTGCTCTGGAGAGCGAGGAGGACAATCATTCCTCCGATGAAAGTGGTGATGACAGCGAGGACGAATATAACCACTTCGTGCTTCGTCTTGACCCCGTTGAGGATATCCCTGATGAGTAAGTTGTATTCGCTTGACTGGCTCTTGTAACGCATGGTGTTGATTAACTTATAGGGAGTAAACGCATGTCATATTATGCTCTGAGTTGATTATTAATTATTGTTTTAATTTGCTTGTTATTCTCACTATGATTAATGGGAAGTAGGTCTAAGGGCGACCCTAGAGGGCGCCCCCAACCCATTTGTCGCCCTAGGCAGTCGCCTAGTTCGCCTATAGCAATCGCCGGCCCTGCTCTGAGTTGAGTGAATTATTGTAGGCTACTACCGTCTGTAGGTGGCGTGGCGTAGCGTGTGGAAATAGCCTAACAGACTGGACTAGCGCGCCAGTTAGCCAGCTAGTAGGCTATCTAGTCACTTGTCTTTATATTAAACCTGTCTTTCTGTTAAAGTAAGCCCACGATTAAATATCTAACATGCCAGGAACAACAACAAGCCTTTAGACGTTTGTTGTCGAAGTTGTTGGAGGCGGTTGTCAGCGCAAAAATAAGTAAAACATAGGCACTTGGTGCAGCCAGTGATGCAAAACTGCGTACACTAAAATCAGTTTATCCCTGTGGTTAGTCATTAATGTATGCTATTATAACGTGTATGATAGGTGTGAATCGAAACTGCTCAGGGGTGAATGATCGAAACTAGCCAGGTGTAAATTACCGAACCTGCTTGTGAACTTGTGAATTGCAGCATTGGAATTCTATGTTTTTAAAGTGCCTTAACATTATATGAAAGAGCAACTTTTAATTGTGTTTAATGTACTGCATTACAGAAACGGGGAGAACATTGCACCTACACCACCAAGGAAAAGAGCACGACGTCTGTCCAAACAGGAGCCGTTGTCATGGAAGCAGTGGTTAAATTGGCTTTTGTGAGGAGGGGGAGCCCTTGTGTGCGGTCAATGGTCATCTTTCAAAAGCATCTTTATTTATATCGCTCTCACATAAATTATGAATTAATGCATTATTACACTAAAGGGGCTCTTTTTCTACTTCTAATGTGTAGGGGTTGAATCGTTTTTCAAACAGGCTACAATTCAATGTATTATCTTTTTAATATCCTCAAACAACATTAAGAAACGTATTTATTATTAGCACATAACAAAGCTGCATGCAGAATATAAAATGTATGTTCATGATTACATTAGTGCAGCTATCATTAAAACAGACATTGATATTTATACAGTATATCCTCACTTGTTTCAGGATCATTGGAATCTATTACAGTTTTTCAAAATTACTTTGCACCAACAACCTTAAGTTAGCCTATGTGAACTTTAATATTTTGTGTAATTCAGAGCTGAAACCACAACATAGGGACACATGTCCTTATATCATATTAGCCTAGTATTTTAGTTAAATTGTTATTGTCCAAATTGGGATTATTGGCCTGATTATATGTGACAAGATCATTACGTGAAGATCCCCATCAACATGTAATCTGGATAATTTGATGATGCTATGCTGTCTTCAGAGTGTCAAGAGAGCAGGTAGGCTACAAGATTTGACATTTGCTAGCGGCTAGCTAGCCAGTGGTTTGTATGGTGTTGCTCGCTTTTTAGTGCGGGCGTCATTGGCCATCATAGGCGTTTGTTGTGCCCTTGTCCCCCTATGGATATTAGCCCCTTGATGCGAGTTCAACTGCACTTTGTTGCAAAGTTGTGCCATGTTTTTTCTTTGGGTTAGGATAGCTTGGCTAGTCGGCTATTAGGTTCTGTTCTGAGTGAAGGCTAAACTGCTTGGCAGCGTCCTTTAAGTTAGTTTAGTTAATTTGTTGTTTCAGGCTGAAATGTCAGTCTGAATACCAAAAACAGATCATAGAACACTAACCTTCTTCACACATTCTAGCGGTGGCGCTTTGATGGACAGCTTATTAACAACAACAATGATCCTTTAGAAAACCGTCTTAACAATCACCAAAGATTGTAGGTGTCGATTTTTGACGTGCACTTCACGAGAATCAGTAGAATGCCCTATATGACATCTCATAATTCCATGTATCATTGATTGGCTACAGTGTCTTTGAGTAGTCTTGTGAGTTATATAGTCTCATATTGCAATGCGTTTGTCAGGAGATGAACAAATATTAAAAGTAGTATATGATTATTTTACACTGAGGGAGACGGAGCTGAGCTCCGGTGGGGTTTGATGTGGACCTAAGGAGGCGGAGCTGAGCTCCGGAGCGCTCCGGCCCAATTTAACCTCTGCATGGAAGTCAGAAAATGACAAAGATGCCGCTCCAGCAACACTGCGGTTTCTTCCTGCAAGGGAGCCTGGTGTGCAGCTGAGTGCAGCAGACAACCACACTCCTCTGGACCTCTTCAAACTCTTCTTTTCAGATAGTGCTGTGGAAACACTCTGCAAAAACACCAACAAGCAAGCTGCAAGGTCCATAGCCAGAGGCGTGGAGTATAAATGGACGGATGTTGGCGTTTCTGAATTCTACAGATACATTGGACTGATCTTCCTCATGGGCATGGTCAAGCTGACTGATGTACGTGACTACTGGAGGAAATGCTACTACCACACCGTCCCTGTAGCAGCAGAGGCGATGGCAAGAGACAGATTCCGAACAATATCCTGGAATGTGCACATGAGCGACCCAGATGAGGACAGAGTGAATGATGCCAAGAGGGGAACCTCAGCACATGACAGGCTGTTCCGGCTCAAACCCCTCATGGACACTATCCGGAATGCCTGTAAGGCATTCTATCAGCCTCGCAGGAACATAGCTGTGGATGAGCGTATGGTGGCTTCCCCTAAGTGTGGTTTCAAGTTGTTTGTGCTGGCAGACTCCAGCAATGGGTACACTTTGGACATTTCTGTGTACAATGGAAATAACAACTTCCTAACAGGGCAAGGTCTCTCTTATGACTCTGTCATGTCACTGATTGACAAAGGGTATTTGGGGTCGGGATATCATGTGTACATGGACGATTTCTACACAAGCCCAAAGCTTTTCAGGGACTTGTTTGCTGCCAAGTTTGGTGCTTGTGGAGCATACAAGGATGTACGGAGGGGCTGCCCACGCAGTGCTGTCAATGCACTGAACAAGATGTCCCCTACAGGAACGTACCGCTGGAAGTGGTACAAAGAAACTCTTTTATCACTTCCTGGACGTTGCTGCAACAAATGCCTACCTTCTCCACAAAGAACTCACGATGCAAGACATGATGCACAAGGACAGCATGAGCCACAAGGCTTTCATGGAGGAGCTCACCGCACAGCTGATGGGTATTCCACAGAGAACTCAGCCACAAACATCTCCTGTCCTGAATGGCAGGGATCTTTGCTCGCCAGTTTGTGAGGTTGAGCCTCCCACCGATGGTGGCAAGAGGGCTCGTGATAACCGCAAGAGCTGTGCACATTGCAGGGTGCAGAGTGGAAAGGACATCAAAACCCCTTGGAAGTGCAGAGCATGTGATGTCTATCTGTGCCTTCAAACAGACAGAAACTGTTTTGATGCTTGGCATCAAGGGGGGAACTAAAGAGGACATCTTTTTTTACTTCAATATTCATTGTGTAGGGAAAGTGGTGTTGGAGGGGGAAATTATAAATATGTAGTAGTGAAACCACACATACTTTTCTGAATGCTAAACTCATGTGTTTAGCCAACACCTATGTTTACCAGGTTCAAATGTCTAATTCCGAAATCTTTACAATGTGTACAAAGTCCTCTTAAAGTAGGTTTTTGTAAGAATGTTTTTACATTTGATTTAAATAAAATAAAATATTTTACTATACTATTCCTTTTTTCCATCATGTTATTATTGCTGATGTCTTCTTGAATATAATCATATGCCACTTGTGCATCAATGTTTTTAATTAGGGGACATTTTTTTATCTATTCTAAATGTCCCTTCGTTTATTTATTTTTTCCATCATTTTATTTTTATTTTAATGCCCTTATCAACATGGAAAAGTGGATTGGCTTGCTCTATGCAAATGTTTTATTTTATTGAAAACCAACATTGCCAAACAGGGCGGTACAAAATAAAATTATAAAGTGCACATTTCAGGTAAACAAGGACTCAGCCTATAGTGCAGTTAAACCATGGCTTAATATTTTCTTTTTTTCAAGTTTGCTGGGAACATAGCAGTCAGGCCTCTTATTTCAGAAACAATGAACCGTAACAGTTAGGTTACCAAAAAAAGGTAAGCCTACTACTTCTTTGCTTTCAGCCAGCTGCCTGTTGACATTTTCAGACAACAGTGAAGCTGGCTTCTTTTGCACAACACAACTTTTAAAAGTAAACTTTCCATTCAGAAGCTTTTTATCATCCATTTCGCCGTATCGCGCTCACCATTCCTCAAACCGTAACGTTAGCCTACTACACAGTTTGCGAGGCCAAAAAGAATGTTAATCTAAAAAAAAAAAAGAGAAAAAAAACGCGTTAATCTCGCGATAAAAAAATTAACGCCGTTA
This sequence comes from Clupea harengus, assembly GCF_900700415.2. Classification (NCBI taxonomy): domain Eukaryota; kingdom Metazoa; phylum Chordata; class Actinopteri; order Clupeiformes; family Clupeidae; genus Clupea; species Clupea harengus. The sequence continues at coordinate 27,122,249 of NC_045162.1, read as the reverse complement.
AAATGGGTTTGCATTAACGCCGTTAATAACGTGTTAAACTGACAGCACTAGTAGAAACATAAAACGAAAAGCTTTAAAAAGACCCATCGTATGCCCATTTTACCACAAGTTGATATGGTTCCTTGGGGTCTTAATGAAATGTCTGTAACATACTTTGGTCAAAATACCACAAGAATCATTTAAAACAGCACCCTTTTTACCCTGTCAAAAACAGCCCTCCACAGAGTGACCTGTTTTGAGTGCCTGTTCCTTTAAATGCTAATGCCACGAGATGCGCTCCCCCCTCCACCTCCCTCCACCCCAACACGAAGCCCTTTCACAAGGGAATGTTTTTTGGATGAGACATGAGAGAACTATTTCTCATAAAGACAATATATACTTCGACACAAATTCCACTCCATAGAAGTAAGCATAGATCAAATAGGCTAGCTTAACTGTTCACACAAAAATGCGTTGGCCACATCTTTAGCGATTGCTGTACACCAGCTGGCTCCTACACACTACAACATGCTAATGTCGCTAACTTTTACACAAAGCCTATAATTTCACTGTCAGGTTATTTTGTGTCAACAATTAATCTCGAAAACCTTCACCTACCAAACTAGTTCACAGAAATCTTGTTGTTTGCGGTAGGCACTATATACCTATGCAAACGTAAATTCTCACAGGAATTACATCCAGACGAACTGCTAAACTAGCCTATTTGATCTATGCTTACTGGAATAGCTAGCTAGCAGCATGAAGCAAATTAAGCCCTTAAGATGCGCTGTGGTCGGCTGCACAGATCTGTACATAATGTCCCAGCCTCAGAAGACACAAGAGCGAAATGGATTGAATCAGCAATCATCATTGCATATCTGTATATGACAAAAATACCAAAGAAAAAATAATTATTAATTTAATTTAATCGTTTTTTAAATAGTTTCCATAGTTTATGTAGGATAAGGACATTTATTTTATATATATATATATATATATATATATATATATTATATTTCATCTAACATAGTTTTGGGGGATGTGACTGCTGACTATATATATATTTATATGTATTATATACTATATATATATACTTATTACTATATATATATTTATTACTATCATTAACATTAACATTATTATGTTCCTGAGCTGATGATCTGTTGTTGTGGTCCGCTTGGAGCGCAGTCGTGTGATTTGGTATGTATCTGATGTCTTGCTGCAATTCTGCTGTTCGTTTGTTGTGTGTTTTTTTTTTTTTTTTTGTGTGTGTCCTGTCTTATTGTTGTTTTTATGTTGTTTTATGTTCATGTAATGTATGTTTACTCTCGTGTTGTGGACCCCCTCGAAAACGAGATGGTACATCTCAAGGGGTTATTCCAAATAAAGAGAATTTCCAACAACATAAGCATACAATTGTGTTATAGATTGATACTGACTATTTCCCTCCCCCCAAATAATGAAAACCATGACAGAGATAGGTTTGCCATTTCGAGGGCATATATAGCATAAGGTACTCTGTTGAATTTATTTTAATTCATCTTTGATCACGGCATGTTTCCATAGCGACGCTGACAGTCAGCCAATTCCAAGAAACACTACATTGTGAAAGAACCAGAGAAAAGCAACACAAATATCTGACGAGGCAAAATCCCGGACGATTTTTGAATCCCTTTAGGTCTCAAAAATAGGACATGTCAGGGCAAAAGAGGCCGTCTGGTCACCCTAGCTAAATGCCTTGACAATGTATTTAGCCAGTCATTTGGAGAATGCTGGTTAGCTGAAGTTTCAATTAAATAGATAGGCCTACATTTAATAGTGAGTGTATAGAAATTACTTTACTTCCATACATGCACACACTTACTCTTCAAGAATGTATTGAAGACAGAAATTATTCAAAAGAGAGTCACAAGGTTACCATTTGCTTGAAACATAAAGCTTCCCCTGTAAATCTAGATGTAGTCACATGACTTATTCTTGGGTAGTGGTGTATTGTGGGGGCAAATCTTCAGGTTTGCCATCAGCACTGCTGTGATGAAGAAGAGGAACCACACTGGCTGGGAAGAAAGGCATCTGGAAAAGCAACACATGAAAAAGATAGCTGAAGGATTCACACCCACCTATTTATCACAAGGTCATTAATAATGGTCTTCTGCAAATAATGTTCGTGACTCTGTACCTGTGTACCCTGTGGAGGTTCTGACGGGTGGGAGGTGGGAAAAGAGGGGGGCACCTGGCTTGAAACGTAAACAACCTGCTACAAAATCAAATACAAACATGTAAAGAGGAACAGCCTATTCAGTGTGGAGTCTACTAACTGACTGACATGAGCAGGAAAAGTGCTGCTGGACTGTAAAGATTTATCACAGTTTTACTCACCTCAGTGTTAGAAGAGCAGGTGGCTTTGCAGGCAAACGCAGACACACATATGGAGATATGAACTCCAGCACTGACAACACCAGCATCACTCCAGCAATCCCCTTTGATCTGCTCTGTTGTAGGGGAAAGAAATATTACACATAAGACTGCAAGACAGATCAAGATTATTGTCATGTATGTTATAAACAGTATAGTATGCTGTACACATTTTATAATGTTTTGTATCCCTACCAATAATATTTCATTGTTCATTTGGCAGTAATAATCGTTGCCGTCGTTTTCATCATAACAGGTGTGATAAGGGTATATTGATATGATGAAATCCAAGCTATGGAGAATGATGGCAATCCCTGCAGTTATTGTGCTGAAGATATTCATTCCGAGTGATGCTTTGACCTACATGAAAAAAGCAAAAATCACACCACAATAACCATTACAGCAATTTCAGTCCAATATATTTGAAGGTAGCCCATTTTTTTTGTTACGCAAAGTTTTTAGTTTCATTGTTAAACAGAGTTCCAATTTGAGAATTTAGTATATTTTATGAGACTGATTTGTGACTGATCTTTATTTTGACCACTAGGCACCACACTTTGTGTTCAAGTGAATTGATCAGCTGTTGTGTTGAATGCTTGATATCTATCCAATCGGGTGAGATCACCAACATTTATTGGTGCTGTTGTCAGGATAGTACCATCATTATCTTGGTGGCTCTCGTGAGGAGAGAATTAGTATTTATACACAATTGCATCCACCTTTATTTTGGCGCCGTTCACAAGGTAAGGTAAGGTAAGGCATTATTCTGGTGCCTGTGTGAGGTTGGTATCTATTGTACCAACACCACTACCACAGACAACAACAGATACACCTCAAGAGATACAGATAAACTTGAAGTTGTCTTCCGACATCAGCCAGCAATCTCCAATCCCACGCTTTGCCCCATTAGCCAGTACTGTTTGCCTGGCGTCTACTTTTCTGCCCCTCTTGCACAAAATAAATCTTACTGTCCCTGTCATTAACTGGCACAGAGTGAACCTCAACTTGTTTATTCTCAAACAAACATGCTAATTATTTTAAAACTTGATTATGTCTCCACGTAGTAAGAAATGATCCTGTGAGTGAAAATAAGATTCATGATCAAGCAGCTGCTGTAACCATCAAAGGGTGGCCAGCATAATATCCAAAATGGTAATCTTATCGTGGTAACAAAGGAAAGGTCCCCACACTGGATTTGCTCAGACACCTGGGGTCAGGAAGCAAACTGAGGTGTGAGTGACTGCAATTAATCATAGTATAGGAATGGGGTAGGCCATTGAGAACCATCTGCAGTAGATGGCAGTACATACTAGTCATAGCTCATATTATTATATATACTTAATGTCACAAGCCAACAATATAATAAGTTAAGATTGTTTCATTGAAAATAAATGACAGGTCTTCTGCAAAGAGACATGAAAACTGAAAGGTAGTGTGAATGTACTGTATTTCAGATGTTACATTAAGGTACAGGCGTGTAGTCAGTGTTGAATGATCCATCATCAAATACTCACCAAACATGGATTGAGCTTCTTATTGGCTCTAACAGTGAGAGAACCAGCAGTGATGTACTGAAGAAAGAGTGTTTTCACACATAAAAAATACATTAGGAGAGGAGAGCCATTGATAATATAATGACACAAAAAAGGTTAGACTGTGGGTTTCACATAGTATATTAGGAAGCAGAATAATTATAACCAGAACAATTGCAGATGGCAATCATTTAAACAAACTACTTTAGTGTATACATGTTTTAAAGGAGAAAAAAAATGTAATAAGTGGAAAAATCTTACGATGATGGCTCCCCAGAACATGATACCAGAGAAAGTAGATATTGTTGATGCATAAAATGCAGTTACGATACCAAACAAGAACACCACCAAACCAATCATAATTTGAACTGTCTATGGAAAAGGAAGACAAACAAACAGCTCCATGGAATATGATTGTGAAAGTACAAGGTCCAACATTATTCACTGGCATATGGGTAAAACTGAACTAGATCCTTATCCTAGACTCACCCCCAGGGCTGCTGGTTCTCCTTTTAGGAATTTCCAAAGCATAGAGGAGACTGGTGGAACGACTCCGCTCTGGGGTGAAGTGGCACTTTGGGCACCTTGTTGTGGGTAAACATGAGTGACAACCACAAAGCCACTGGCAGGGGGACCAGAGTTGGCCATGGTTGCTGTTGGAAGCTATACAAACCTGAAATGAACAGCAGGTCAGTGAAAAAAAAGTTTTCAGGGCACATTCTGAAGAAAATAACTAGCGTATTTAACCCAAAAAAAGTAGGGAAACTGAGGCTTTCCTCGTCCCTAATGTATTTTTTTTTTTTGGCTCATGGCCACAATAACTTTTTATGAAATCCTCTTTGCCAGTAACTGTGACAAAGCCACACAATTACTTTAAAGTGAAGGGAGAAGTTGGGAGAAGAGGGAGAAGTTCTGAGGAAAGCACAGAAGCAAGGGTGGGAAGAGGCTGACCTATTAAAAAGTGTGATAATGTGGAAGTGGTTAGTCCAGACGTTGCCCAAGATGGGCCATTCTTAATTTCTTTCTTTTCTTTCATTCTTCATTCTGATGTTCAGTCCCTCCCACCTCTCCCTGGATCTGTCTCTTGTATGTTTTCTTTATCACCCCTCTCTTTATCACTATTGTCTCTCTGTCCTAATTCTCATTAACTCCCTACACTCCAATCAGATTTGCTTAATTACCATTGGGTGAAACTGTACACAGAAGAAATTTCAATGTTAATTTCAATACTTGGAGAAATATTAGATGAGTCGTGAAGTGTTAACAATTTTCTGTAGGGCTGAATCAGTCTTTCATTTGCGGCAGATTAGAAACACACATGCGATTTATCTGAGAAAGACAGTAATGCAGAAGCGTCATCTTAAACTGAGAGATTTACCAACATCATCTGGTATGCCAACATTTTCACCTTCTAACTATCTTTGTTGCACATAATGCTCAATATGTCAAGGTATCAACTGCTACCACTCCTACAAATATGTAATTACGTTATTATGTTATTTAGGAAAAGAAAATCTCACTCAGTATCAGTATAGTTAACCACTCTCAAGTCGAGCCGAAAAACGACCACAGATTTACCTTTGACGAATTGAAAGTAGAATGGAAACAGATATCCGTGTGAATACAGAATACAAATCAATGGCGATCCCTTTTGAGATAGTTCTTCCCAAGGTATGAGTCTCAACTTAAGGTTACAGCCTTCTTGCGTCGCTGACAGCCGCACTAGTATGAAGAGCTTGCGATGTTCCTTGGTGGTCTTGACGTTGTAAAATAGCTGTTAGAAAGTGATAAAACAGCGGACTCTAGTGGTAAACAAAAATGTTGCACATTGACTGAGGGACGTTTGCTCCAATACACAGGCCTATCGCACACAGACGCTGAAGCTACTGAAATGTAAACAGCCTTAATATACACCCCACACAACAGTGACAAGCTGGTTGCCTCTGCATTTGCCTTTTGACATTGACATTTCATTTCAATACATTTGACATAAATGACAATAATTACTGACTAAACCGTTTTATTGTTTTTCTTTTTTATATTGGGATTAAATATTCTCCTCAGTCAATCAGCCATTTCCTTGCATAGACAACTCTGTGTCCTCAGAAAAAATGTGTGGATTATTTAAATATATATATTTGTGGCACAGAGCAATGTGGCTTTCTCTCTCTGTGGTTTTTACTGCTCATAGAAAAGGTATGTTAAAAACATTTAGGCAAGGAATCACACTTGTCATGGACAATACTACTGGTTTAGAGCTTACATATACATTTCATACTTAAATATAATGCCCATCAACATGCCAGGTAGGTCAAATATAAAGCAAATATTTTTTCCTTTTACTGCATGAAAAGGGCCATATTTAAGTTATTGTATATGCTATATAAAAATGAATAAATATGAATTTTACAGACTTCTTCCATATCTGTGTCCTAATCTCTTTACAGTCTTACCTCTACAAATGGGAACATCACAGATAACGCAATGGGAGCATCACAGATGACGTAATCCAAACCTTGACCCCTCTCCTTTCCTCCATAAACATTTGTGGTTCACCCGAACAGCCTTCTTCTCGTGTTGACTCAGATGTTTTAAGAAGCATACAGAGTTGTGGTATAAAAACACACAGTGGCTTTGAGATGAAACTTTATTAAAAATCAGTTGACAGTTTTAATTTATTGTGTGCAATAAGCGACATTGGTAATTGAAAGATGGAGAGATAGAGAGAGAACAGGAGAGAGAGTGAAGAAAACAGACAGACAGGACATTTAAATATATTGAGCAGTTAGATGTTATAAGTTACAGAAAAAAAAAAAAAAACAAGAGTGAGAGGGATTGAAAGTGAGAGAGAGACTGAATAAATAAAAGAGATGGGGAACTTTGATATTAAAATAGAGAGAAAGAAATAGAGAGACAGAGAGAGTGAATTATAGAGAGGGAGTGAGTGAAAGAGTGAATTACGTTATCTGGTAATGGTGTTACTCTCAAGCATTTTTCATTTATTTTGAATATAGCTAACTAAATGTTTATGTTTCAAATAACCTTAGCTTAGCTATCATGCTTCATACCGTAGACCTTTGTATTTTGATGATATTTGATTATTAGATATTCATAATACAGGTGTTATGGCCCTGGTTTTTATTGCCTTGTGTTAGTCATTGTTTACCTCAGATACCTCGGGTCTCACCTGTAATGACCTGAGATTACCTGCAGGTGCCAGATACCTTCAAGAGCTGGCCACACCCCCATTCACTTCCTCTCACACTCTGCAACTGCTTACCTGTTGGCAGGACAAACAGCTTGCACTCCACTTCATCATTTCCCCCTATATAATAATAAATATAATTTGAAATCCATTTTTGGTGTTTTGTGTTCTCATTATGTTGTTTCCCTACGAGCCGGCTCATAACACAGGTTACTCAATCAAATCGAGTTCAGGTGGTGTACATTACAAGTTAAAGACTCAAAAAAATAAATGTTTAAATGGACTGTCCCTCCCAGTCGTGCATTAAGCTGAAGTGGCCACCAACTCCAAACTTTGCAACACAATTGTTGCTCCCCACCACCGCTATAGATGTTACCAGTGTGTAACATAAGTCTTTAAGTGACCAAGTCTTCTAATGCCATGAACTTCTGTTTTGGCGGCTGATATTTTAAATACACTATGCCAAGGATTCAGGAATTTCCAACATTTTATGTTTTTTTCTTAATATCCACGCCCAGTTACACTAAAGAGGATGGTGGTCCGAGAGCAGACCAGAAGTGGCACTCCACCAGTGAGGTGTGGACCAAGCACATCATCGGATTATTAATAACATGGGCAGCTAGTGGGAACAACAGGTGTGTTCATCTTGGCTCCACATCACCGTAGGACACAAAAAAGAACTTGAGCTTAATACAAAAACTAATAACTTACAAAACCACACTAGAAATTGCTAAAACGTGCGATTTATTGCTTTATGTATATATTTTGAATATAGTTGAAAGAAATTACAGCAGAACAGCAGAGGAAAACACACCAGCATTATCTGTAGGCTAATATAAATGTTAGCAAAGCCTTAAAATGTAGGCCTACAGAATCTATTAAATGATGACAATCATATTATTCATGATTAATACACATTAGCAATTTTGTGCTCTCTTTTATATGTATTCTGATATCTTTCCAGTACGTGATGGTGACTTTCTAGGTTGTATTTTCATGCTAGCTAGGATGGGCTAACATACTCGCATTCATTTCAGAGAACATGGAAAACATATTGAAAGCACAAATAACATGTTGTCACATGACTCATTCTTGGGTATTGCGGGGGCATATCTTGTTGCCACTGTTGGCCACATCTTTTGCCATCAGTACCGATGAGCAGTTGGAACCACACTGGTTGGTAAGAGAGGCATCTGGAAAAGCAACATGTGAAAACGGTGGATGAGCATGAGGTCTGTCATAATGATCTCATCCATTTAAATGTTCATGACTCTGTACCTGAGAGGAGTTCCGTGGAGGTGCAGAGGTGGGAGGTGGGAAAAGAGGGGGGCACCTGGCTTGAACCGTACACCACCTGCTACAAGATCAAATACAAAACATGTAAAGAGGTATATTTCATGTGCTTTTTTCTGACTGACTGTGGGTAGGTACTGGACTGTAAAGACTTATCACAGTTTTACTCACCTCAGTGTTAGAACAGCAGGTGGCTTTGCAGGCAAACGCAGACACACATATGGAGATAATGAACTCCAGCACTGACAACACCAGCATCACTCCAGCAATCCCCCATGCCCTGCTCTGATATGGGGGAAACAAGACATTCAAAGCTGAAATAATTTAATGACTAACCCTGTTCTGACTAATTAATTAATCATGTATGTTACAGACTGCAGTTTATACTATATGAAGTGAAGTGTACAGACCAAAAACATTTCCTGGTTTCTCAGGCATGGAGTTACATCATAGGTATCATAGCGTCTCCTTCCACCATAGGTGTCATATCCTCCCATATTATGACAACCACTGTACAGATAGATGGTGATAAAATCTATGCTATGTAGAATTATGGCGATCACTGCAGTTATTGTGCTAATGATGTTCATCCCCAGTGATGCTTTCACCTGCATGAACAACATGAAAGGGTAAATCATTAGAGGCATTATTACTCAATAGATTTCAAGGTATGAATATCTGCTGGATAATGTATTATAATCACCCAAACGCATTAAACTACCCAAAATGAATTAATATGTGGCTCATACTATTGACCTGTTAGTGTTCATACAATGTCCAAATTTCACATATTATTTGAACATGTCTCAATACTTCATAATCAATCAGTGTCTTAAAGGGAAATCTTCAGGATTTTTCCAACCTGGGCCAATTTTTAGGTGTTTTTGGGTCCAATTTTTAACAAGGGACAAAAACGTTTGAAATCGGAAAATAGATGCAAGTAGAGATCCTTTCCATGTTGTCAGACCTAATAATAAGATTTACGAGCCTGACTTTTACGTGCATACTTGCTCTATAGGATAACATTGTACAGCCGTTTTAAGGTCTCCTCTTTTAACATTCTAACTCAATACTGAACCATCTTCGATCGTTTTTGTCCCACGTAAAAATTTGGAGCCAAAAAGATCCCAGATTGAAAAATCCTGAAATCCGGCATTGAGGATGGTGATCTAAAACTAGCAAGCTAACTACCTAAAAGGCATGCAAAAACCTTGCAAATACCGACAACAGCACCATCCTGGACCACAAAACTATATAGTGCATAGCCTGCACAGCTAGTGGGCAGGACAGGTGTGTTTATCTGTCTTTCACATGACCACATACCATCAAAAGATGATACTAAAACTAGTATCAGTTCAAATGTTCAGTTCAAAAGAATTATGAGAGTTTATTGAAAGATTAATGAATGCTATTTGAAGCACACAACTAATATCAACATATTCATCCAAACATGCTCCACTGGTTGGTCATCTAAAGAAATGCACTCAGCAAGAGCCTCTGATCTTCAGTGTTCTTGGGTTACTGTTAGGCCTGAGGCGTTAGGCTCCCTTTCTCTCCAGGACTGCTTGGGGGTTGAACCCAGTCGGTACTCACGGGTTGCCGATAACTTTTGTGAAGTCCGCATTGCTACTTGTTACTTTGGTGCTTTTTAAGATTTTGAATTAAGTTGCTGTTACTTTGGTGCTTTTTAAGATTTTGAATTAAGTTGCTGTTGCTGAATTAAGTTGCTGTGCCTCCTCTTCATAAATTTGCAGAACACATTTCTACATTCTGAAGACCTGATGTCCTCTTTGTCAAAGTAATATGCCCAATAAAATAACCTACTCCCAGACGATCTGACTGACCTCGTACCATGGTCACTTTTCCAAAGCCAAGTGGATGAAGAGTACAGAGACATGGTATGGGAAGAGTATATGATACCAGCACTCACACCGGTTGCACCCCTTTGAACTGTTAGATGTGAGCTTATTAGAGAGAAAATGTCCACGTACCTAATAGCTTAATAGTTTTTCCCTCACACAAATACTCACCAAACACTGACTGAGATTCTTATTGGCTGCAACAGCGAGAGAACCTGCAGTGATGTACTGAAAGAGAGACATTTGACATTTTAAGCAGTCAACCCTAGTGCTGTAATACTGAAAAAAGGTAAAAGGACAATATGTTTAAAAAAATATATTAAAAGAAAAATACAATAACAACCACAAACACAGATGCCATTATACAAACACATTCATTTCGCACATGGATTTAGAAAAAAATAAATCTCACAATGATGGCTCCCCAGAACATGATACCGGAGATAAGGGATATTGTTGATGCATAGAATGCAGTCACGATACCAAACAAGAACACCACCAGGCCAACCATAATTTGAACTGTCTGTGGAAAACAAAAAGAAGCATCTTATGTCTCAGAACCTCTCCCTGCTCCATGAAAGTTTACTGCAAAGGACGGGTTTAACACCAGATAACATAATTAGGGTTGTTAGACTCACTCCAAGGGCTGCTGGTTGTCCTTTTAGGAATTTCCCAAGCATAGAGGAGGCTGGTGGAACAACTCCGCTCTGGTGTGAAGTGGCACTTTGGGCACCTTGTTGTGGGTACGAATGAGTGACCACCACAAAGCCACTAGCAGGGGGTACAGAGTTGGCCATCGTCGATGATAAACCTAAAACCTAAAATAACAAGTATAGCAAGTATATTAATATATGATTAGTTTGTTATATGTTCTTGCTGAAGATACTATGCACAGAAGGGGTTTAATAGGAGCTGAATGTGGTATCTGTGTGTGGGCAGGAAACCACATGGCACTTAAGTGGAACAAGAGTGAGCGTGTGTGTTTAACAAGAAAACCAACAGTCAAATCATCTCTGTGGTTAGGGTAGGACACGAAATGTACTGCTTGTTTTCCAATCAGAATAGAGTATAATCTAATATAGAGTATAGACTCAGAATAGAGTATAGAGTATAGCATAATCACTTCTCATTAAAAGAATAGGCTACAGAAAACAAGTAATTGTAGGAAAATCTGAATTATTTTCACCAGCACTGGGTTTGGGGGACATTAACATCCTACTGCTACTGAAGCTCCTTCAGACTGTTTCCTGCACCCAGACCACAAACCACTGACCAAAACTGACATTTTCCTCTGCAGAGCTCATACATACTTAGAACCTCAATGTGTATTGTATAGCTCTTTGGGCTCCTTAGTCAGAGGAGAAAAAACACATCTTGAAGGCAGCACCTTTTTCTGTGAGAAAGTTTAAATCAACAACCTGCTTCTCCCTGCATGAGTATTCTTTTCAAAATCCACAAATGATCATTGTCAGAGTGGGACAACCACTTCAGATCAAAGTTGAAATTTGATTTTAGACTAAAACTGTACTGTACTCTGTTCTTTCATTGTACAGGGTGCTTCTGATTAGTTTGCTTTAGTAAGTCGTTTATTTTACCTGAGTTTTAACTAAAACTCACACACATATTGAAATGAGCTGACACAAATTTAGATAACTAAATATTAGTGCTGTCAGTTAAACGCGTTATTAACGTTAATTTTTTTATCGCGATATATATATATATTTTAGATTAACGTTCTTTTTGGCCTGCAATCTGTGTAGTAGGCTAACGTTACGGTTTGAGTGAATGGTGAGTGCGATACGGCGAAATGGATCTTAAAAAGCTTCTGAATGGAAAGTTTACTTTTAAAAGTTGTGTTGTGCAAAAGAAGCGAGCTTCACTGTTGTCTGAAAATGTCAACAGGCAGCTGGCTGAAAGCAAAGAAGTAGTAGGCTTACCTTTTATTGGTAACCTAACTGTTACGGTTCATTGTTTCTGAAATAAGAGGCCTGACTGCTATGTTCCCAGCAAACTTGAAAAAAAGGAAATATTAACTCATGGTTTAACTGCACTATAGGCTGAGTCCTTGTTTACCTGAAATGTGCACTTCATAATTTTATCTTGTACCGCCCTGTTTGGCAATGTTGGTTTTCAATAAAATAAAACATTTGCATAAAGCAAGCCAATCCACTTTTCCATGATGATAAGGGCATTAAAATACAAATAAAATGATGGAAAAAATAAATAAATGAAGGGACATTTAGAATAGATAAAAATGTGCGATTAATCGCGATTCATTTTGAGTTAACTATGACATAAATGCGATTAATCGCGATTAAATATATTAATCGTTTGACAGCACTACTAAATATACATTTAATGTATTATTGCAGAGTTCATCTGAAATTGAAATCTACAGAATGGAATTTGTCCCACACCAGGTAACTCACATTTTAACTTTGAAACTATCATTTGTGACATACAATCCAGAGAGTTCAAACTAGTTTACTTTCGAATAATGTTACACAGCTATCAAGGACAATTCACTCAATACTAAGTTTAAGTCATGACAAAAAACACTTTGACAAACAAATGTTTCCAAGAGGACAGAAGTCATCAATGGTACCTTTTGAGTGGGCTGCTGCTGCTGCTGCTGCTGCTGCTGCTGCTCGACTTGTAGTCTCAACTGGATTGTCCCCTTACTTCCTTGATGACTGCTTTAGTAGTGAGAGCTTTGCAGTGTTGCGTTTTCAACCACAAACAAAGTTAAATGTAATGAAATAATAAAAATAAAAAGAACAAAAAGTATTCTGACTTCTTATACCATAACCTGTCTTCCAATAACTATAATACAATAACAATATTTAAATACTAAAATAATTTGACTAAATCTTATTTTCAGAACTCCGTAGTGTCTATAATGTTCTTTCTTGAATAGCTTCTTTGTTGAAACGTTGAAAGCTGAATAAAATGTTTTAATAAAATGTCACACAATTGATCAGAAGTTTATCTATAATATAGTTTTATAAGACTCTACAGGTATTTTCCATACCAACAGAAACAGAACATATGTGCCATTGTTTACCAATACTATGGGGAGAGTGCAACAAAGTCCACAAGTTGACATTCAATGGCTAGTAACGCCACAAACACCCACAAAATGGTGGCTACCTGTTTCTTATGAACTTATGGCAGCTGCTATACCTGATTAGTAGATGAACTTGGCCAAGGTTTTCTAAAGAAATTCAGCACAACTTAATATCTCTACTGAAAGATTGCAAACTAAAGGTAGTTAACCACAGACCCAGTAAAGATCTATATATCATGCCAGAGAGTATAATAGCTTATTTGGCCATTTTTATACAGTTTCAGTGTCTAGCCTTTTATCTTGACATGCTGTTCGCTCTGGTCAGTGTCTTATAGGTCCTAGTGTAATTTTCCTATGAGACATGGGCGTCAGTTTGGTGGCCACCCACAAATCAGTCTCATAAATCAATCTAATACATCGGTCTCATTAAATATATTGCACTATCAATTTGGAACTCTGAATAATTATGAAAAATGATAAACTACAACCAAGGTTACCTTATTAATAGCAAGTAAAGGTTGAAGGTTTTAAGAGTTCTGAATAAAAGAGGTTGGCAGCATTCATTCTTGTGCAACACTGAATAGACCAACGTATACAATCAAAGAATTTATTCACAATAATCAGTAATAAAACACACAATATATCATCTAACTAAATGTATCTGTCTGATGAATTAAAGAGCACTATCTGTGGGTTAAAGAGAGGGAGTGTGTGTGCAAGCTTCTGTGCTCTAGTGTCTGCATACATGTGATATGAACCAAGAACGAGCGTATGTGAAGCGCAATGTTTAAGTGTTCCCTTCGGGTGTGTGGCTATGCTGAGGCCAATGTGTGTGTAATCCATGTGATTATGGTGCCAAATTAGAGGAAAATGGTTAGTAATGCATGCAAGACCCTATGTCTCTGAGAAGAATAACTAACCCTTGGCGAAGCCAACTCCCAAATAACCATCAGTCAGTCCCGGGAGAGAAGAGAGACAGAAGGAATGCAACTTGTTGTCTTTGTCCACTATTTCAGGTGACATCAGGCTACAGTTACAGAATGATTGGAGGGGAGGCGTTTTACTAAAGTTCCTGATTAAACCACACGTAAGTTCCTGATCAAATCGCAAAATGGACGAATTCCAGGTGTACCAACATGGCAACCAAAAAATTAAATCCTAGCCATATATTACATTTTTAGCTCATTTCCCAACCACCGACAATATATGGCAAACAACCACAAGCATGCTGCAAGCATGTTGAAACGTGTTCATCGTTTTTAAATATCTGTGGGAAACACTTCTGTTCTGTTGTCAGAATTTGCAGTTATTTAAATAGCGCTAAAACAATACAATTGTTTCCAGGCGCTTCAAAGAGCCAAGGGCCTTAGAGCAAGCACTATGGCGATAGGGGCCAGGAAAAACTCCCTGAAACCTTGAGCAGAACCTCGGCACATAAGGGGGGGGCGGGGGGGGGGGTATCTGCTTGGAGCCGGCCGGGTAGAGATAGAGAAAGGAAAGGGGGGGTGGGGGGGGTTGTGGCAGAAGGAGTGCGTGTGGATGACTGTGTGGTTGGGGTGGGTAGGTGTAGGCGGAGGGAGTCTCTGCAAGTAGGTCAGGTAAAGAGCCACAGCGACAGATAGTCTCCAGTTATGTTTAGTTATGGTTGGCTGACCTAATTTTTTTTTGCATTGCAACATTTTGCATTGCAACACAATGCATTTCTACAATTAATATGTTGAAAATCACACGATTGAGACACTATGGAAGGAACTGGACAGTAGGCCTGCCTATGTCTAGACACAGTGTCCAACTAGTGTGAAACAATGTTCAGTGGCTTTAGAGTAATATTTGCAAAGAACGTTTGGATGCCTAGTCAAATGTTTGGATGCTTAGCGTTTGCAAAGTTGTAACTGAGACCATGTGTGTTTTTTTTGTTATTGAATCCAAATTATTTTATTAAGTCATATTTAATCAAATATGAATCATTAACTTGTGTTGTCACTTACCAATATGAAGGAATCACATAATAGGGTGTATACATGACTGTATGCAAAGTCTTTGAAATACTAAGGTCTAGAGAACATTGTATGAACAAAGAAAACCTACAAATCACAACAATGACACAAATAATCTGTTATCTTTTAAACATATTTGAACCTGTTGATGCTTCTGAGTGCAAAAAGACACATTTAGCAGGAGTGAAAAATGCTCTGACCAGAAAGAGGGCAAAGGCCATCTAAGTGGTGCATCACAAGAATATGAATAGAGGAAACTAAACCAAGTCAGTCAAATCAGTCTCAAGTCAAAGCAACAACTCAAAGTGTTTGATTAAATTACTAAATCAGCCTATACCAGAACTTCGGTTGGAAAAATACAAAACGTTTTTAGAGTACATTCTGCTTAGAAAAAAATACTATGGTCCAGACCTCAGTGACCTCAATGATCTCTAGGGCCATATTATATATTAGATAATGTAAAAATGTGAAGCATTTTCAAACTTTTGGAGGGTAGTATATATAGATTGTATATCAAATACATTCACCCTCTTCAATCACATCAACACGTGCATTGTACTCTGAGATGTAATTGACTGAGAGATTGTATGCTAATTAATTAGACAGACTGTTAGTCATTTTTTAACCTTTCTTATTCATTACAGAGCCTGGGGAAAGGGAACAGAATTCTTCCTTTCACTATATTGACCTCGACCTAAATGATGAGACAAATTTGTGAAACATTACAAACATCACAACAGCAATATTATTTAGCCTTGCTGCCACTATATGCCTACTGTAGTGGGTAGCACTTTGTGTCATGGTTCCTCAAATTCAGAGGGTATGGTATGACTATTTCTGCACGACCATGTTGCACACATGAAGAGGTGAAAAGAGTGGGTTTCATCATAATAATTAAAATAAGTCTCCTTGAAATATTTATAAGCTTGTTTGTTGTAGTACTATTAAAGGAAATCTAGAAGGGACTGAATCAATACATTGTTACTGTGTTCATTGACTATTTGTATAGAGAGGGCAAGCAATGTGTGTCCCATGGAGACTGAATAAGTCTGTTGACCATAAACCATTTCATCTGAGGAAGCGCCAAAAACACATACACACATCATCTAATGATCTACATGATAAGCCCTTTGTAGACAAATACAGGAAATATTGATGCTTCTCCCATCTCTGATAGTTGTGACATTGTCTTCACTCACAAAAGTGCATACCCTAGTTAAATGAAAATTCATCAAGCTTAAGTGCAATGCATACAACTGCCTAGTTAACTTCTAAAGCCACAGTCTTATCAGTTTCATGATCCTGCTATGTGACCCATGCTTAAGCAGTCGAGGGAAGATCTTCAGATTTGTCACCGCTGCTAGGATGAGGAGGAACAACGGCAGGTGGGAAAAACTTGGTCTACGAGAGGAAAACAACCAACATATTCTTAATGATCCATACCTATGGGTAAAACAGCACAGTCACAACAACTAAATGTTATTGTTTATGTCTTACCTCAGAGGTGTCCACTGTGGTGGCAGCAACATAAGGTGGGGGCTCATACTGGGCCTCTTGAGTTGAAATATTGTATGCCATGATCTGTGGGACATGAATAGTAGACATATTGATATTGATTTGATAGATACTCCAGTAGCAGCCCATAGGTTGAGTATGGCGCGTCCAGCGCATCTGTATCTCAGCTTCTGAAGGTCATAGACACTTGAATTTGGTCTCAAAATGACCGGAATACACGTGTTTATGTATGCACTACGAAGGTTTCTAAGCTTAAAAGGGCGTGGCAAAATCTCGATGTTCGCTCGGGTTACAGTAAATGACAGCACCCTAGTTTTGTTCCTCATGGTCAAATTAGCCAGAAACCGTTGAGAAAAGTCATGCCGCTCATACTTCATACTCAACCTATTGGCTGCTACTGGAGTAAGACATACACTGCACAGAAAAAGAGAGTGATGAATTGACAGTGAAGAATTAGTTTTGCGAACCCTCACCTCAGGGGTGGAGGGGAAGATGACTTTGTAAGTAAAAACTGATACAGCAGCTGAGACCGTGAACTCCAGTAGAGACAAAACCAACATAACACCAGAAATCCCATGGACCCTGCTCTGTAAAGAAGAAAAAGACAATATTTGTGAACAATATTTTAAAATAGCTTTTTAACATGCGCTTCGTTACTGCATTGTACCATTTGTAAGATTGTAGTACCCGAGTGCGCCAGTAGACATCAGCACTTTGGTCCAAGCAATAGAGAAGTACGGCAACTGCTGCAGTTACGGAGCTGAAGATATTCATAATCAACAATGCCCTGTCCTGTATAACAGAAAGAGACAGCTTCACAATAATATTGATCCTGCACCATTATAATTGTTACTTAATCATAGAAATTAGAAATGGCAGAATTCAATAAGCTGTGTTTACGTGCTCACCCAACTCTGACTGTGCTTCTTCTCAGCTGCAACAGTTAGAAAGCCAGCAATGACATGCTGAGAGAAGAGCATGCACACCACACACACACACACACACACACACACACACAAACACACACACACACACACACACACACACACACACACACACACACACACACAGAGCATTGTTGACAGCTTAAAAATATGTACATATACTATATTAAGCTGAAATATTACTGAAATCCATTACCATTAAATGAACTATCATGCTGAATAATACTGCATGTATTATGCAATACTGCATATAATGCACTACTAATATAATACTGAGTAGGTTAACACATAAATGGGTGAATGAATCTTACTATTAGTGAGCCCCAGAACATGATTCCACTCATTGTTGACATTACGGCCGTGGCATCAACTGTTGTCACAATGCCGAACAGGAACACAACCACACCGATCAGTATCTGAACTGTCTGTGTAAGGTGAAAACAATCATTGTTATTTGTCATTCTGTAAAAATAGGTTATTGATTTCACTTATCATCAAACTGGTGAATGACGTAATCATGAATTTGAGGAGACGTACTCCCAGTGTGGTCTTCTGTCTTCTCACAAATGTTTCTAACAAATGGAAGAGTGCCACAACAGCGCCATCCTGTGGTGGAGCTCCTCTTAGGGCACCGTTGTGTAGCACTGAGGAAACTGGTGGAAACACCACACGTGGTGGAGCATCTCCCCTCAAGGCGTCTTGTTCTCGGTACACATGTGTAACGACCACTAAGCCATTACCAGAGGCAACACTGGTGGACATCTTCATCAACAGAGGTCTAATGAAATAACAAATGGCAAGATTAAGAACAGATTTTACTGCAAAATGCAAAGTAGAATTCTATTGTGCCATTCCATGATCCAGTATTCAAATATGTAAATCATACCTCCATAATGTCTATCTGCTGCGGAATTTGAAATATGCCCAAATACATGCATTTCTAACAACTTTTTGTGTGTGACATATACATATACTGATTTAACTAATATTAAATATATTGTAGCTTGCAGGGGGTACAGTAAATGTCACACAATTCACAAATGTATTGCGTGATTCACATCACATTCACAAAGATCTTAAAATATCAAACAAGAAAATGCATTTACCTCAACAACTCCGAGTCTCTCCGAGTCTATTGTTTGAAAATGGTTGTGGCCAAGAGCAATGTGTGTCCGTCAGTGTGTGCTCTTTACTGCGCTATCTTTTTATAAATAGTATAAATGCCACATCACAACTAGACTTTGGAATCTCTTATCTTATTCCCTCCTTAAACATTTATGGTTTACCAGAAGGCTTCATGTGTTAACCCAGATATCATTGGGAGGGATTTCTTAAAGAGATTCCCAAGTAGTGTAACCCATGACTTGATGTTGATGATCAGTTACCGGTCATACCTTAGTTCGGGGGGCCGCACATGATGATTCATATCTTTTAAGCCTGTGACACCATAAATGTTGGGCCGTCGGTAAGCATCTAGTTTTTGAGGTGTTTGCCACCAGTAGGACTCCTGTTGCCAGTTTTTCTGCCGAGATTGAGCATGTTGAGTCGGCGACGGGGCCCGTGAGAGAGACCACTCTGATTGGCAGTTCAACGAATACAATGAAGAAATATTATAGAAATATCGTATTATATTCCTCAGACGAAAAACTTTTAATGTACACCAGATGAGTTGTCACTTTGAGGGCAGGGCACACCAGGATACACACAACACAAAAATAACAATTATTCTGGATTTGGATCTGGATTTTTTATTATAAGATACAGAACTGGTTATAATGGTGTTACTTTTACAGCAACTGATGTTTCTCCTTGTCAACAACAAATTGTAAACAGATAACAGACACTGTATAACACAGATGATGATGACACACACTTACCAGTGTGTACAGGCTATACATTCTGACAATTTATAGGCAGACAACAACGCAATATTATATGTTATAATCAGGTGAATGAAGCCTTAACCCTCCTATTATCTTTGGGGAATTTGACCCCATTCAATGTTTAACGTCTCTAAATAAAAAAAAACAATTACAGTGCTCGTATGCGCATCACTCAACAAATAAAAATACTTCAAGGTCAATCAGTGAGATTTTTATGGTCATCTGTATATTTCTCTATAGTCGCGTAACAGGTATTCTGGATGTATAAGGGGGGTGGGTGGGGGGGGGCTGTTTTATTTAAAGGGAAAAAAATCCCTTTTTCTGAACATCTTTGAAGAACAACGACAAAATCCAAAGAAACAGTGGTGATCAGCTCTATTGAACATAACAAACATAAAGTACCTGACACATAAACTTGGGTACATTTTTTTATTATTTATAATCATTTAACAAATGTTCAAGAAAGTTATGCATGATGTGCTCTCCTCTCGTCTATAATTGCATTCAATTCAAAGACATGGAAGTCAAAGAAGTGACTCAGTGCATGCTAAAAGCCTTGAGGATTTATTTACTAGACTTTACTTATTCAGCCTTACTCAATACTCACTGAGAATTTAATTAGGACCCAAATTCATTGAGTTGCCATTTGCTGGAGACCCAACGTCTCCCCTGTTACATGTAGTCACATGACTCATTCTTGGGTAGTGTAGTATGCTGGGGGCGGATCGTCAGGTTGGCCAATCCTCAGGCCATCAATGCTGCTAAGATGAAAAGGTGGAGCCACACTGGTTGGGAAAAGAGGCATCTGGAAAACACATAAAAAAAGGATCCACACCCATCTATTTTTCATGAGTTTTTCAAGATGAGAAATCTTTTTCATTTAAATGTTCATGAACCTGTACCTCAGAGGCGTGGAGTGGAGGTGCAGACACTTCTGTGGTGTATTCTGGGGGCAGATCTTGAGGTTTGCCTCTTCTGCAACCATCAGCACTGAAGATATGAAGAGGAGGAACTACCACACTGGTTGGGAGCAAAGGCATCTGGAAAAGCAACACATGAAAAAGGTAGCTGAAGGATTCACACCCACCTATTTATCATTAGTAATGGTCTTTTCCAAATAAATGTTCGTGACTCTGTACCTGTGTACCCTGTGGAGGTGCTGACGGGTGGGAGGTGGGAAAAGAGGGGGGCACCTGGCTTGAAACGTAAACAACCTGCTACAAAATCAAATACAAACATGTAAAGAGGAACAGCCTATTCAGTGTGGAGTCTACTAACTGACTGACATGAGCAGGAAAAGTGCTGCTGGAAGATTTATCACAGTTATATACTCACGTCATTGTTGGAAGAGCAGGTGGCTTTGCAGGCAAACGCAGACACACATATGGAGACAATGAACTCCAGTAATGACAACACCAGCATCACTCCAGCAATCCCCCGTGACCTGCTCTGAGGCAGGGGAAAACAAAACATATGAAGCTGAAATAGAACCTAATGGCTGCAGGACTGCTCAAAATGATCCCATCACATATGTTACAGACTGCATTTGTAGTATATGAAAAGGGCTATACAGACCAAGAACATTGACTTATTCCTCTGACAATCAAGATAGTCATCATAGACTTGACCATAACTGCAGCGGTAATAAGGGTATATTGAGAAAACGAAATCAAAGCTATGTAGAATTATGGCAATTCCAGCAGTTATGGTGCTTGTAATATTCATCAAGAGTGATGCCTTGACCTGCATGAGAAATACGGGAAACAACATGTGGCCATCAATAAAAGGATACTTTAGTTCAATGGATTTGAAGTCTAAAACAAACAACTCATAATGCATGAAAATATATGGCTCATATGATTCACTGTCCTTTATAAGTGAGGTATTGAAGAGTGTTGAAGTACTCACCAAACACTGATTGAGCTTCTTATTGGCTCTAACAGTAAGTGAACCAGCAGTGATGTACTGAAAGACAAGCAGTAGTAAACCTTAATGTCATGATACTGAAAAAAAAGGTTTTAGATACTATGTATATAGTAATAGATGATTGAAATGTACATAGTAACAGTAGATATGTATATTAGATTATTCTATATATTAATGAACATAATAAGGATGGGCATTACTTAAACAGCAAACATGAATTTAGGGTATGGAATAAGGCGTGCATAATTGAATTCATCTCACAATAATGGCTCCCCAGAACATGATCCCAGTGAAAGATGATATTGTTGATGCATAGAATGCAGTTGTGATGCCAAACAAGAATACAACCACACCAGTCATTATTTGAATTGTCTGAAAAAAAAAAAATGTTTTAGAAACATTCAGAACAATGCATTCAGAACTACTCCTTGCTCCACGACAGTTGATAGAGAAACATGCGGCCATTTCTTGAAATTCAGTCATTATTCATAAGAGCCAGTAATAAGTAATACGTTGTTATCATGGACATACTCCCAGGGCTGCTGGTTCTGCTTTTAGGAATGTCCCAAGCCGAGAGGAGGCTGGTGGAGCAACTCCGCTCTGGGGTGAAGTGGCACTTTGGGCACCTTGTTGTGGGTACACATGGGTGACGACCAGAAAGCCATTGGAAGAAGGACAAATGTTGTTCATCCTTTGTGATGGACCTAAAACCTAACATACAGTTTCCAGAGTACATTGTGAAAGGTAGAAAAGCATAGATGTATAACATTTTAAAACACTATTAACTAATAACCGAGAAAATGTTCAGGAAGGGAAACTTTTATACACACAATATTGACCTATTCTGCCTTCCTCTTTTCTATCCTCATGTTATGGGCCCGTTCTTTTTGTTTGGCTTATAACTACTTATACTACTACTACTACTACTACTACTACAAATCTTCTCTGTCAGTAACTGTGGCAAAGACATGTAAATAATTTTACAGACTTCAAAGATTTCCCCCACTTTAGGCTGAATCAATAGCCTATCTTTAATCGCTTTTTGATTGAGTCTACCTTTCATTTTACACGGTGCTTTTGATTATTATTCTAAATAACCGATTAACACACCGTCAAATGAGCTGACAAATATAAAGACATGTACATACACCTTTTATGTAGGCTATTTTTTGGAAAGCTCACATGTTGTCCACTGCCTCAAAATCCTGTAATAATCATTGCAACGTAGAATGCGCTATGTATATTCTTTCAACATAAGGTAGCCAACTGTCTTATCATTTTATCGAGCTCTCCTACTTTGTCTGACTTGAACGCATTCAGTCAAGAAAAAAAGCAACACTTACTTTTGACGAACTCTGAACATAGAAAGCTAACAGATGTTTCTGTGAGGACAGATAAACAACGTTACCTTGAGTACGCCCTGTGCAAACGATAGTCTCAACCGTATTCTCCTCTGGCTTCCTTGACGACGGCAGTAGGGATGAGCGCTTCCCAGGTCCCTTAGGTGTTGTTAATGATGTTGTGAACTAGTGGAAAGAAGTAGGTGATGTAACACTGCCCTCTATTGGTAAGTACTTATATTGTACAGTGAGAGGTACCTCTCCTCTGATGTACCATATTATATGAGGAACACAAATGTAAAACACATCTCATTGATATTACGTGGAGTGTACATACTGAAGTAATCTACTAAAGTTAACATTCAATGTATTTGAACAGCAATGCAATGTCACATTGCTTTTACATTTGAATGCACACCTTAATATATTTTATGTAAATACGTACATGTACACTGTAATTACTATTGTCACTGATATTGGACTTAGACATTCAGCCCCTTCAATCACACCAATCACTCACTTCATCCATAATTCCTCACAGGTGTTATGTTTGCTTTGAGACATGGCTGACAGGCAGGTCATATACTGTACTTATTAGTTGGTTTTTAGGCAGTCATTTTTTTATGTATTATTCAGAGAGAGAGGAATAAACCCATTTATCAACAATACAAAACTATGTCATTATTTCATATATCTTCGTATTGTTCTGTGTCTCTGTGTCACTTAAATGGACGCCATGTGCCATTCTTCAGGCCAATTCATTTGCCAAATTTGAGTCAGATTTACAAACTGATGCAATCCCATAAACCACTGAATCCCATAACCATTTGTTGGCTAGCCTACTTTGGTGTATATGTAATAACATGTTATTTTACAAAACAAATACGTGAATTGACTGCACCTGTGTATTAACCGCAGTTTATTCAACGTTGCGCGTTACGGGATGGGCATTTCAGTATCAAAAATACTACAATCCCTCCCTGCACGCATATATATATATATAATATTATATAATATAATACACCTACCAGGTAAAGCCTACTTCGAGGCCAAAAAAAAAAATGCATTCCCATTTCTAGGCTGCACTTGAGTATTAACCGCAGGGCTGCAGAAATTTTGCTATATCTATTTATAAACCACGGCTAATAGTCTGGAAATTACGGTAAGTCTACTTTGGCCATCTTGAGGCGAAATATAAACCTGTTTCTGAGGAATTTGAATTGGCAGAGTGAAATCAGAAGCAGTATAGGTGATGAGCATTTTTTGGATGAGCTTATATTTTCTACAATGAGCTTTTCACACCAACAACATGGTGTTATTTTTGGGCCTCTTTCCTGAGCAGGCAGTGGGCAACTTCCAACGCACACTTCCTCAAACATCATCTCTTTTTCTCGCTTGATTTCTCTTCTCAACTTACACGCCTACACACGCTCACTCAATTTTGCCCTACACACGCTCACTCAAAGTTACAACTGTGTAACAAATGCATCATGGGAAACATAGAATAGAGAAGGGAAAAATGAAAGCGAATCTCACCTGTAGACAGGGATGGATTACCAAACGGCCCAGGGGCCCATGAGCTCAGGGGGCCCCTAAGCCAGAGCCTCTGTGTGAAGTCGCTGTTATTAATTATTAAGTGTACCTGCGCTGTGTTAGAAAATGTGTATGTGCGCTGTAAATCCTGTTGAGGTACAAGTGAATTTAGTTATTGTGCTGTTGAAAAAAAAATGTCATTACATTTTAGTAATGTTTTGCGAGAACAAAATAATTTTTTTTTGTTTTGGGAAGGGGGGGCCTTTTACACGTCCAGGCCCAGGGGCCCATGGATTCATAATCCGTCCATGCCTGTAGATTTACATTACAGCAAAATTGACCATTTTCAGTAGTGTTTTTTATTGTTTTCTCATCATGTTACTTTACCTTTTTTAATCGTCACATGTATATCAAATAGCATCGATCTACAGTAGCGATCCTGTGTGTCTTGATTTTTTTTTTATTGCAAAGGTAACATGTCCGATTCGAGGCAAACCACATAGCCTTAATTCATTTGGGAAACAGTAAGATAGAAATGTTACCTAGTAGGCTAGTGTTAACCATGTATAAACATAAGTAACAGTAAGAATAGCGACAAGTTGTGCTGTTAGCATGTGTTGGCATGGCGGTGCTAGTCAGGGGTCACTTCACCAGCTTTGCGTCTCAATGGCTCGCTGCCTTGATAACCAAGCTGCGCACAAACCACAGGGACATGTTTGACACTTGAGTATGTTTGACGTTTTACAGGGTTTCCTGGCCCAGAGAACACAGTGACACTGTCATTTCACAGGCATTTCACCTGTATTCCTTGAGTGGAAGTTCACTGGTTTGCCAAAATACTTGGTGACTAAATCAAATTCCTTCATTTGGTCCGAATTATTTTCCTGCGTCTTTGATTTGAACCATCTTAATTAATAAAGAACCAACAATCTGTGTAACAATCTGCCAGAGGGGGAAAGGTTGACACAAAAAAATATTTTTATGTGATTTTATATTCACCTTTCATGTCATTAAAGTCATTATATTATGTGGAGGGATTTCCCTTCAGTACATCAGCTGTGATATATTTCACTTTTTCATGTCTCTCTCTCTCTTATGCTATATAAAAATATGTATATTAACTTGGTTTGTTCTTGGATTTTAGGCTGTGCTGAACGAGGTGAGATGATACAAATATTCTCGAAAGGACGGAGAAAAATCTCTTGCACCCAAGCCTGGAATCTCAGATAAATTTGTCGAATGTTTCTTAAATTTACGATTGGAATGCCATATCTAGCACCACAAGTAACACTTTGCAACAATGGTCTTCTTTCTCAGATGTTTGTATTGGCAACTGCGATCACCTTTACATTTACATTTAGTCATTTAGCAGACGCTTTTGTCCAAAGCGACATACAAGGGAGAGAACAGTCAAGCTAAGAGGAATAGTCAAGCTAAGAGCAAGTAGGCCAGGCAAATTAACCGGTTTTGGAGCCAAAAATAGAGTTAATTGTAAAAGATTTTTTTTCAGCATAGATCATTTTGTATGAGGTGTCCAGAACAACATACTAAAAGTCCTAAGAAATCCTAGTTGAGGAAATATGTTTAATTCTCATCAATCTGAGATGTGTGCTAATAATGCATGGCAAAAATACACCTCAAAAATGTAATTTTTTCCTTTACTCCCTATCAAAATAAAACTTTACACAATGAAAGTAACCATGAAAAGTAATTTTTTTTGTATTACAAGTTTCTTTGAAAATGAATTGTAATATGCAAATGAGCTATACACTTATCGAATATGCCCAAAATACACCCAAATAGGCTTAATTTTTTCCTTTACTCCTACCACAATAAAACTTTACATAGTAAAAGTATACATAAAAAGTAACTTCGATAGCCTATTAGTCCACCTTAGTTACTTGCGCCACTGCCAAGCCTCGAGTCAACACTGCCAAGCCTCGAGTCACATCTGATATGTGAGCTAATAATGCATGGCAAAAATACACCTCAAAAATGTAATTTTTTCCTTTACTCCTATCAAAATGAAACTTTACACAATGAAAGTACCCATGAAAAGTAACATTTTTTTGTATTACAAGTTTCTTTTGAAATTAATTTAAATATGCACATGAGCATCACACTTATTGAATATGTCCTAATTGCATAGGCAGAAACACCATACCCCTGGCAGGTACTGCCAAGCCAGGCAGTTTTCAGGTTAGAGGCCAGTCTAAAAGCAGTATTGCCATCTCCCATTGGCAGTAGGATGATTGGATGAAGATTGGGCCGATGTATTTGTCATACATATGAATGGTGTTTCTGCCTAAGGACATAATCAATAAGTGTGGAGCTCATGTGCATATTCAAATTAATTTCAAAAGAAACTTGTAATACAAAAAAATGTACTTTTCATGGGTACTTTCATTGTGTAAAGTTTCATTTTGATAGGAGTAAAGGAAAAAATTACATTTTTGAGGTGTATTTTTGCCATGCATTATTAGCTCACATATCAGATTGATGAGAATTAAACATATTTCCTCAACTAGGATTTCTTAGGACTTTTAGTATGTTGTTCTGGACACCTCATAGACATGATCTATGCTGAAAAAAATTATTTTACAATTAGTCTGTCGTAAAACGCTATTTTGCCTGGACTAAGAGCTAAGAGCACATTTGTTTTGATGATATGGTCGTATGAAGGACGTTTCAACCTTTTATTTACACGGTCTTTGCTGCCCCCTAGTGGTGCTCATGACAGAAAATCCTCTGCTGTTGACTCGAGGCTTGGCAGTGGCGCAAAGTAACTAAGGTGGACTAATAGGCTATCGATTAATTACAAAACCCCTATCACAGGGAGGAGCCTAACGTAACACAAACTAAAGTCATTCACATGATTATTGAGGATGAACTGATACGTCGTCAGTGACTGGATGAAACAGGCAGGCTCCTTCAGGTGGCATTTCAAAGTAGATAGTATTTTCAGTCTGAAGGCTAGGTTACATGATCAATCGAAAGTGTTCTACAGTACAAAGCACTCTGTATGCTATAAAAAAAAAACAGTCTTTGCTGTAGCTTCACACAGATATAGCTTTAAACACTGTGATTGAGTGATTGACCTTGTGCGCTGAGACAGCAAATAGCAAAACTGCTCTATTTCTGAGATAGAAATACGCACATAGTTTACGCATCCACGTGCGGCGAACGCAGACCTGTTGAATTTCACTTAAACCCCTCACTTGTCATGGGGCCATTAATCGAGTCACTTTTATTCTAAAACGCGGGCTCGTCCGGGATTTGAACCCGGGACCTCTCGCACCCTAAGCGAGAATCATACCCCTAGACCAACGAGCCTAGCTTAAGGGGAAAGACATGTGGTTATCCCTCCTCATCTTGGTATGGTAGATAGGTAGATAGATAGGTAGATAGATGGATACTTTATTAATCCAGAGGTAAACTTAGGGTGGTTTGGTGGTTGCTGGAAAACTATATTTTACCAGAGTAAGCTAAACGGGCCTGTATAACTAAACTAATGGCAACAAATTACACTTGAAGCTGAGCACATTTACTTCCGAAAGTATCCAGTAATTTCTACATGTTTGTTTGAAGTGTGAGACGTTGGGGACCGGTGAGCAGGCCATAGTCTATAAAAACAATTGCGGATACAATATTTAAATCGAAAAACAGTTGAGGTTGAGTTGGCGTTTGTAACGTCTTAACAAAATCATTTATATTTTCCTTCACGCAGTGTATCTCTCTATGTGCGTGTATGCTCGCACGTATTGAGAATTCTGATAGCCTAACTGAGCAAGAATCTGGCAATTTCACACATCGCTAATTGTCCTGCATTTGTTAACGTTGAATGATAAAAACAAATATTTCGCTTGTCTTCTAAAAATCAATTGAAAAATGTCAAATGAAACCAGTTCCACAAAACAGGCCTCAGAGAATTTCAGAGAAATTCGCTCACATTCCGAATACAAACCACAAAATAAGCGAGACCGATATTACAATATGCTCAGGTTCAGGGTAATTTCTTGGAAGAACCAGACTTCAGAGAAATTCGCTCACATTCCGAATACAAACCACAAAATAAGCGAGACCGATATTACAATATGCTTCCTTACTGCAGCTGAACTGACTGCTACTTTGTTGAGAACTGATACTTGAGTAGATGTATGAACATGAAGTAGAACATCGCACACATATTAAGTATCTGAATCATAACATTTACAGGGAGATCATCTTTGCGATAGCCTACCATCGATATATAAAAATAAAAAAAATGGGAAAGTTAGGTTGTTGCACGAACCCAGATACATCCATAGACACATGAACAAATGACTGGGCCTTTCTCCTTTTCGAAAGAAAACTTGACCTTTGTCTATTTCACACTCCACATCATGTCACGTTGGAGGGAAAATACGTTTTTAAAAGCACATGGGACTTTTTATTACCGGTCATTTCACACTTTGATACACAAACAATTAAAGAAGATGTGTAAGACACCTCATCTCACAATGCACAAATATTGTACAGAATTAAGTCATATAAATAAAAATCCTATCAGTAAAAATATATTCATAGCATAGGACATGCTGGGGTGATATAACACGTTCTAATCATGTACTTGGACATATGAAGTGTAATGTATTTCATCACAGTTTGCAAGAAGCATCTTCAGAGGCTTTGGATTTGCTGAGTTTGAAGACAGCTGCACATAGTACAAAACTTATACTAATACACGTGATAGCACAATAATAAAATGGGAAAAATCATCTCACCAAAGACTAAAGAAACCTTTAAAGCATTTCAGGGACTTGTATAGAAGGCATAATAGCCCATGCCTTTGGAAGAAGTCTCTCTGCCCATGTTGTCTGGGGTGTTCAAGTCCTCGCTCTTTACTGTTGGAGAGCCCTCCATGCTGGACTCCCCCGGGGAGGTCCGTCTGCGCTTGCACCCTATGGAGTAAACCCCCGGATCCACTGCATCCAGAGGCTTCAGGGACGAGGGCGTCTCCAGCCACGCTGGGGTCTGCGCACCTGAGGAGGAGCCATCCTCTCTCATTTTGTCCTTCTCGCACATTTGGTCACCTGTGAAACCAGTCGGACTCGGCTTGGGTGACCAGGGCAGGCCCGTGGTCATCTTCCTTTGGTAAGCACCGCGCGACCCCCACCCGGCTGCCACCGACGTGAAGGCAGAGTCCGAGTAGTAACCGAAAGAGTGCGACGTCGGCAGAGGCAAAGGCTTGATGCCGTAAGAGAGCAGGCCGCTGGAGTAGTCCCCCTCGTACGAGCTCAGGTCCAGCTTGTTAGTGCTTGCCTGCTGCATGGGAGTGACAAACCATCTCTGCGCAGAGGCCACATCCTCGGCCTGCTGCGGGGAGAGCAGACCGTTGGCCTGTGGCACTGTCCGTTCGCTGTTGTAGAAGCGGCCCTGGTTGTTCACCAGCTGCTCCTGGAGGAAGGGCTGCATGGCGTAGCGTGCACCGGGCACGATCTGGTGGGAGCGAGGGGAGTCCGTAGGAGATGGAGTAAACCTTTCCCCCTCTGGGGCGGTGTACATCCTAGAAATTAGAGTTAAAAAGAGGAATGTTTCTGGACATTTACATTTTAAAATGTGGACTTCTAAAGCTATGCTTTAGTGTACAATTACTTACAGTGCCCAATTATAATGTTGCAGATATCAGCTAGAATTTATTAGTAATGCAAATATCAGCTGGTATTTATTCGTTGCTTATATCAGGGCATTAATTGAGACAACTAAAGTGGAGTTATTGACTTTTTACAAAACATTGGCTTAAAACTGGTTTAAAATGTATGCATGCAAATTTCCTAAGATCACCTGTTAGATATTTTCTTGATCAAAGAGACAAAAAGGCGCACTCACGAATCATAATTATCCCTGAACCCTTTTGCAAATGGATTGTGGTCAATCTTCAATTGTGTAATCTAAAAAAGTGGGAACAAAATTAAGTGAATTGAAAAACATGTCAACCACCAACACTCCCTGGCTATACAGCATACAAAAATCATAGGGACTTACATCAGTGTTCTGATATGCAGTAACAGCAATAAACTGGTTCTCAGGGAAGGTGAAGGTCTGGGTCTTTGATTCGCGATTTAAATCTTCCACTCCATCCTCTCCAACCTCCACAATATGAAGTCTTGGCTGATACTTGTGAAGGGACTGAAGGACAATCATCTGCACGATGGAAATAAACAAAACAAAAACTGTAGCTTTTAAAACAAAAATTTGTAAATAATCAAAGGTCACTCATGAGGCCTGGGGGGGAAACTTGATGTTGGTTTTGAAATCTCATGATTTTTTTTAAACATGGAAAGAAATGTGTTAATGTGCATCTGTACGCTATAAGATCCACTGACAATAATAACACTTATTATTCTAATAAATGTTGTGTTAATTTAATACATTGTTTATCAGAGGGAAGGGAAGACAAGACTGACTGTTTTACCTGAGAATTGCTGCTGCTCGCTCCCTTGTTATTAGTCAGTTTAAGTTTGCCAAATGAGATTTCTTGTCTCATCCAGTGAGCTCCCGTATTAGGAGATTCCGGATGAACATACACCTTGTTTCCTATTAATCGAAATAGGATTTGTTTAGAATCTGACATCGTAAAATATTCTTCACGCCAGTTGAACTCCCATGAATAAGATCAATAGGCAATAGAGAAAATACAAAATACAACAAAGAATTGAAACGATGGTTATTTAATGACATATAAAGCGCCTGCTAAATAAACATGTAGGCCTATTATTGTAACCTACCTTGCATGTTATTATCTGCCTTTCCGCATGTTACCCATTTGCCCCCTTGAAATCTCCAGTGGTTTGGATCGGCCAAAACGACCTCCACGAAAACATTGTAATGTGCGTTCAGCCTTAAACCCGTGATATTAAAACTCAAAAAGGGAAACATCCGCCTGTAAAATAAAACAAACAAAAAAACAAGGATGAATAAAAACCAATATCTTCGGTAAAATTGGTGCTTTTTAAAGCACGGCTGTGCCTCCAAGTGTAACAATTATTACATTCAAAAAAAGGTTACATTTCGAAATATAGAATATATACTGAGATTAATTTATGTTGTCCATAATTCTTCCGAATACTGATAATTAGTATATTGCATTTAGGCTTGGTTTATTTTCTGATGCTACAGGTGTTACTGTTGATGGTATTGTTGACACATTTTTTTGCGCCCCTTTCAAATTCATTAAAAGCTCATTGAAAAAACAAAATGTCTTCAATAAACGAGCATAACTTAAAACAAATTCAACAAACCTGCCCTGTTTGGTAATGATCATCTCCGTCTGGTGTCGGTGAAACTTCAGCCAGAGAGGACGATTGCAGAGATACACTTGAGACCTCAGACCGGTGCCTGCACCCGAGAGTGGCATAGAACTGATGCCGGGTCCACTTCCTTGATAGGATGGATAAATACAACCAGGACCCTGTCCGAACTGGTAGCCTGAACCGCACTGTCCACGTCCAGAGCAGACAGGAGACGAAAAGCCCGTGGATGGAAGGACGGGATTGTAGTGCAACGACGCTGAATACCTTGCCCCATCGGAGCCTGTGTAAATTGTTCCCGCTTGGCCCGGGTAAGGAAACAGCGAACAGGGATTCATGTCTTGTGTTTGGTGTGAAGACGCCGAGATAAAATAACGATCAGGACTTATTCCGTCTATGGTATGCCTGCTGTTGTCGGATGGGTCTTCTTCCTCCGTTGCCAGAGAACTTTTTCTATCTTCGCTAGAGCCCTTCGACAATGAGAGAGCATCGCTGTGTCCCTCCCCAAGCATCTCGTCGTTTTCAGTTTCGGATAATAACTTTTTCGCTCCGTGCTTAAGTTGAGAGGCTGGCCGATTAACTCCTTGAAAATCTATCTGTGTTGAGCTAAGACTGTTTTTGTTACTCTCTTCTGACGAATGGTAAAGCGCTTTCGGTAGGTTACTGGGAGTGCCATCCAGTTGCCCTTCTCCTAGCTGCATCCTATAAGCAATAACAACGACACCTGAAAACAGAAGAGAAAGACGGTCTCCTCAACATGAGCCAACACTGTTTTTCCATGCGGTGGACCGCAGCAGCCACACCTCCAACTCAACTGAGCACAGATTATCACGTGCATGTAATAATGTAGATCCATGTAACCTCCTTGGATTGGTCTTTAATTTACTGAAACAATCGTAGGCGTGGCTGGAGAATAACAACCTTTCCAACCATCATTGTCGGAATGAAGTCAAGTGAGACCTGTATAACATGTTTCCCTAGCAATCTCACGTTATCAATGTTGCATACTATTCATAGAAGTCATTTAACATGGTGTCGCCTGTTTATGTTTACGCCGATAACTTTACATGACAGCTCACTTAATTCATGCGAACGAAAGATTCAGGAGTCCACGCATTAGGATACACCTGTCCTGCAGTTGGTTATAATAAATAGACTTTAAAGATAAACTATACATGCGAAGGAAATGTTTGTGTGTGCGTGCGCGCGCGCCTGCGAGCCAAAATACTTTGTGAACGCTTAGACTTCCGATATTTCTATTTGTCCAAAGGCATGAAGAACAAATTATGTGTTAATTGCTGTATTGCCTCCAGACACATTTTGACTGTGGCCAGTCTCTCTAAACACCGACACTTGCAAGTGCGTTAACAAGTTCCCTCTTCATTAGCACCCGACCCATCCTGATTTTAGACACGTGTGCGAACGCTATATTGCATCGCTCTCTCAATTAATCCGGGGCGTGTTTCCCGAAAGCGTTCCCGAACAACTACCATAGTTGGATGATAGAGAGACTATCATCTTGAACACTCTCTCCACACGGTTACCACGGTGGTTGCTCAACGACGATTTCGGGAAACGCAGTAGGCTACAGAACGGTTCGTCCTGCTTTGTTTTTATTTCTACAGAGAGTATACTACAGATAGTATACTACAAAATAGTGTTAAATAATTGGCTTCACACTTATGCTCCCTTACCTGCAGGTTTATATCTTAAGACTTTAATTTAATACAATAACTCGTTATTTGCTACATTATTATTATTATTGATAATATTGCATCAGCACTGGCCGTTTTTGTGTAATTACCGGAACTCAAATACATTTGAGTAGGCTACAAAGGATTTAATTTATTATTGTCCCAAACACAAGTTAGGAATGTGATATGTTTTTTATATTTAACGGGCGACTGTTCAAACTTTTACATTTTGGAATGATTCTGTCAGCCGTTTATTTTCATTTGAAATTCCGTACATCTTATTAGCCATGATGTAGTGAAAATTCAAGGACTGCCTTTCGCTAGAAAAATGTAAAGGGCAATCATTTCTCCGTGTGATTTGCTTTTGAGGATGGACAGCTTGGAATTTGGATAACGTTAAAATTGCTTCCTCTACAAATAGCCTACTATGTAAATAAAACAATACGAATAGAAGAAATGTGGCCTACCGTGATACATTTAAACATGAAGGTAACAGTAGGTAATAGTAATTGTCCTCATATCGCTTGGTCCATATTCATCTAAAAACATTTTTTCTTGTCAGATTTGTCAATAGCCTACTTCGGCAGCTGCTATAATCGTCTAATCAGATTATCTGTCTATTCGGCGAATAGTTACTTACCCTGTCTCTCGGAGTTTCTGTGCCGGTAAATGGCACTTATTCAGTGTGTCTCATTCACGGTGCTTGCCTCGGCCGTAAACTGAAGGCGTGTGAACTGCAATCCCCCGTCTTATTTCCATCGTGAGTGACCCGTGAAGAGAGTGCATCGCTCCCTTGCGTCATCAATGGTTGGTGGGTTTCTTGTGCCTCCCCTTTTTAATTAATTCTTTAAATGAAATAGTTTGATGTTGTTTGAGTCTAATTAAGGATAATCTGAGTGTATATATAAAACTGTAAATATAAACAACTAAATGCAATCATATGAACAATTATGTAATACAAAAATCAACAAAGCCATATGAAATGTGTTTCCCACATGTTCAAACTGTCATCTGGCCAGTTTACATTTTGGACAAGAATATATAGACCTATATGACCAGTTGAATGTGTCAATGTCACATGTTGCAGCCAATATTGCTCCACAGGACTCTATAGTAAAGTGCAATCTTTAAAAAGTTGCTTACCTTCAATGTCATAAAATATACTTGTGTACCTGCAGATTCTAAAACTATACAGTTGAATACATTAAGGTTAAGGCTAAAAAGAAATATCCAAACTCATTGGCACAGTTGGCTTTCTATTAGGTTTAGAGGACCAGTTAAGAGGTCCATTTCATATTGCATAATTACTCCATGGTTATCATATTCTACTTACCGAGTCATAGGTGAGAGGATGTTTATTGACGTTTGGAAGTGTGGCAGTTCAGCGGCCTTTGAACACAGGGCCTGAAGCCTACAGTGACCTTGGATGGCCCAGGGCCAGGGGCCACTCGACGGGGGGAGGGAAGTCTTACCATATTGTTGTCAAAGTCGATAATCAACCGAGCAAATAAAAGGGAAAGCGTCCAACTCTTAATGGGACAGGAAGGCTGCAGTTCTCTGCTGTCTGATGAGCGCGTGATGGGCTA
This sequence comes from Clupea harengus, assembly GCF_900700415.2. Lineage (NCBI taxonomy): Eukaryota > Metazoa > Chordata > Actinopteri > Clupeiformes > Clupeidae > Clupea > Clupea harengus. Next base: position 27,087,192 of record NC_045162.1, on the reverse strand, counting down.
AAATACACAGCCAACTGTTGGGTGCTTTCTTAGTTCCTGTACCATTGCATGCACATTGGCAATGTGCTTATGTAGACTATTGCTGTGATGGCACAGTGGAAGACAAGGAAGTGTTATTCAGTCTGCTGCCACTGACATGGAAGTGTGTGTGTGTGTGTGTGTGTGTGTGTGTGTGTATTTGTATTTGCACCCCTCAATTGCAACAGAAATGCATATGATCTTCATGATTTTGTTGTTATCGTTTATTTCCACCAGATACACACACATACACGTGCACACACACAAAATCACCCCACCCACGTGTGCCCTGCTGTGCTGAGATTAAATCAGTGAGTCAGGAGTGCGAATGTGTCATTTTAACACGTTTCTGCTTTCTCAGTGACAGGAGGGCAGGCTGGCAGCCCCTAATGAAGCAATATGGGACCCTTCCATCCACACAGGCAACAGTGAACTGAGGATGCAAATAGGAATCTGCAGGCCTTTTAACGCAACCCTTTCCCTTTTAACTTCACCCTTTCTCTTTTGGGACAGTTCTCGCATTGTTTTATTCTCCATTTCCTTTTGTTGGCCTCCAAGCACCTGAAGGTAGTATTTGCAGTTGCTGGTGCAGTAGCTCGTTTTTTTTTCTTTTCTTTTTCCAAGGTGTGAAAAAGCAAGATGTGATGCGAGTAGAATTCACGCCTCAAATTGAACCAACTGAGCAGTGGCTTGTGGCTTGTTCTGCATGGTGTTTTTTTGCATTTTGAGATGCACTAAACGGTGCAACTGTAAATGAATGTCAGATTTTTTTTATTTTTTTGAGCCTTGCTCAGAAATAGTTCTGTGCTATATAGACACTTCTCAGTTTCCAAATTTTCCGTCAATTGAATTTCACTTAGATGACCTACTCATAGCATTGGACATGCTTGGATGACTGTTCATCTCAAGGCTAACTTCAAAGTATTTCATTCAGCCCAGTAGGCTATCCACATTGTCTGGAGTTAAATCCGTTCAATTCAATTCAATTTTATTTATATCGAGCCAAAACAGCTTTGCAGAACCTATAGCCTGAACCCCCTAGAGCAAGCAAGCAAGCAAGCAAGGTGATGGTGGCAGAGACGAAACCTTGAGCAGAACCCAACTAATAAGGGGGGTCCCATCTGCTTGGGGGCTGACCAGGTGGAGAGATGGGAAGGGGGGAAGGGGTGGGAGGGAGGAGAAGAAGAGAGAATCAGAAGCAGGTAGATTCATTCCTACACGTATCAGGATAAAACATATAAGCACACGTGCGGCATATATACATGATGCATACAAGATTACATGATGCATATAAGATTGCACGATGTGTGCAAGATTGATCATGGATAAAAATGAAGAGAGCCAGTATTCAGACTTTTACTGGGTATATGATCTATGGTATACACATAAGGTTACTATTATAAGGATAGTTTCAATGTTTGGCATTTCTTTAATATTACGGGTAGATATTGCGTGGCAGCCAATGTATCTAAAATGGATCATCAGCAGATTATCTGTGAAAAAAAAGATTTCCTATGCAAACCTCAGTGAGTGAACAATGTACTCCCTAATTATCTAAACATCAACCTCATTATACTGTCATGCCATTTTCTATCCAGCGTTGTGGGGGATACAAACCCAGATCCCCAATATGGGAGAGCTTCAGGGTAAGAGAGCCCCCTGGGATTAGGAACCCAGATTAGGAGCAAGGAAGAAACTGGGAAATGAGTTGAAGTGTGAGAAGATGGCTATAGTGTCATTCTCAAATGTTCAGGGTCTATAATCATGTTCAGGACCACAACAGGAAACTCCAATTCGAAATGCTTTGATGTGATTGAGAAGCCTGCCTTTCTTTTTGTTAGTCAGTTTTCTTGGGGATTTTCCTTCTCTTGAGCGATCTGAGTGTTGATATTGTACACATTGGAATGTTGTCATTTGACAAATATCTTAATTATCTCTTTGTATAACCTAGAAGGCTTAGGAATAGCATACCATTTCTATGGGACCTTAAGATGGGCCTAAACATGTTTATTAATTATGATCTTGAAACAAGAAAGCTACTTTTTAAAATGGGTGTAGATCGTAAATGCAGTCTCTTCAGTTTCAACCCTGCCTTAAGGATAACCAGTAGAGCTTCAGCATCTTGAATACATTTAGTTTGGATTCCTTGGAGAATGGTCTCTCTTGCACGATCAATAATTTAACTCCCCATCTTCTCAAAACAAGCTAGGTGGGGAATCTTCTGTCTTGAATCTTCTGGGTGATGTTACACACAGCTTCACATAGTGATACCATTTCATCTCCAGTTTGCATAGATAAACAATTACCTGGGTTTGGTTAGGGTCTTTCATTTACAGGGTGAACCGCTGAATTGGGAAATGTGATAGTGCACAGCTTGCTTGTCACAGGGAGAAATGCTTAACCGCTCCTACTTGTGATAACCACAGCGATGGGTGAACTGTGACGGAGAGTAAAGATTTCCGGGTTAGTGGTTGGAGAATAAGGATTTGGTTGTAAACTTGCCAGATCTGATTCACACCGTGTTTGTACATGACTGGTCTGTGCCAGTAGAACTGTTTATCAACCATTACATGCTTTTTTGACATCCTAAGTCCCATGGTGATCCGTAGAATTTTGTGTAGACCCTATCAGTAGACGTTTGGAAAGATGTGTGGGTATGATGTGTCGGGGGGGTTTGGTCGTTGGATGTGGTAGTCAGGCAGAACGTGGAGGAGTGGGAGGGTGTTAGTTTGCGTTCCGCTTTTGTGGTTCCCCTGCGTTTTTCTTTTTGACACGTCTAAAGGACCAATCTGATGCCTTGCCACTCTGTCCCGTGGCGTTCTCAGGCAGGGAGAAAGTGCTGGTGACCTCCCCGCCACTGCTCTGGCCCGTTCCTGCTCTGGCCATAGCAGAAGGCCGGGCTCCACCACACCCGTGCCAGCCTCCACACCCGTGCCTGGCTCCGCACCCGTGCCAGCCTCCCCGCAGTCCCTGCTCCACCGCGGCAGGACATCTGGGGCTGTTGCCATCGGTGCGTTTTTGGAGCACCTGATTTCACAGAATTTTCAAGTGTTGATTCCCTCCCCCCCTCTTCCACCCATCCAATTTTTTTCTAATTAGGAAAAACATTGACTCGTAAAACAGAGAGGGTTGAAGGGAAAATGTGTTTTATTGTCGAGTTTGTGCATCCTTAGTGCAGTTAGCAACAGATGCTTGTAGGCGTACAAGCTATACACACCTACCGATACAAATGTCACGAGGATGGTTTGGAGCGGATTTGGCCACCAGAAGGTCAAGGCCTTTTGTGACCTCCTCCCCCTCTTACCCCCTATGACTGTTTTTATGGTTCAGTCCATTCTCCTGTAAAGAGCAGCAGCAGGAGTGAACCATCACATTTGGTCCCCAGCGTGGGGGCGGTTGCTGAACGATCACGTTCCAGCTATCCCATGGAGCGCTTCTTCTGCCTCTCCATGAAAACGATACCCGTCCTCATTTGCATTTGCTAATTAGATGCTGTTAGCATTGTTTTGTTCATGACACCCTTATGAAGCCAATGAATCAATGCGAAAACCACTTGATACAAAGCACACAGTAGTTTAAACTGGTCATCAATTCATGATTTAATAAGTCCGCAAGATGTGCATATGAATGGAGGCGCTTATTAACTGTATATCTGGTGACCGATAAGGGAGCTTACATTTTCTTCAATTATTAACCAGAACTTAATTCAAAGTGGCAGGTAAGTAATACATTTAATCAGTATGTGTACCAATTTGAATCTGTGACCTTAGCATTGTCAACACCTGGTTTTACCCGTTGAGCTCCAGGGGGCCATTGAAGCATGTTTTGAGCCTGGGAGGCTTCTGACAGGATGAGGAGATGTGATGGTTCCCAGCTTTGAACAGGAAGGTTGACTCTTCTGGTCACTGTCAGGGCCAGTCTGACCACCGCTCTCATTATCACCCCATCTGAGCGGTCAAAACAACGTTTGTGCCAGGGTGTATTACAGATGTTCAGTGACTCGTATACAGTATGTGGTGTGCTTCTTTCTCTCACATACGCACACACCATGGTTTTATGATGTTACTATTATACTGGATTATAATTCAATCCAGTACACCAGGTTTCTTCGAAAGGTACTTCTTGAGATGCATGTGCGTGTTGGTTTATGTGTAAAAGTGTGTAAGCTGCTGAATTTGAAAAGGTGCATTTTTAATGTATTTCTTTTACATTTAGAATATAGATAGTAAGCCCAACAGTGTAAATGCATAATAACTAATAACTAAATAAGAATGAAATGGATATCATTATTAAGTGTTAAATATCTGTATTGACAACATTAGATTAACAAACATTCTCAGACATTTCTTGATCAGTACTCATCAAAGATTTCCATGAAGGGGTACACGGCTTGCATTAGACAGAGACAATTTGTAGATGTGCCCCGCAAGTGTATTTAGACATTTCCCTTTGAAAATATGCTGAGTTTCCTGTCACATTGTGATTAACAATTTGCGTAGAGCTCCCTCTATCTTTGTCTATCATTATTATTCTGCAGATGAATGAAGTCTTAGCTCCTGGTGCATACACTGTAGCAAATGTAGACAAGGTTCATTTCATCCATTGATTGATTTATTGGTTTTCTCCGCTCACCAGTCTCCCAGAGGTAATACGTAAGCTCTTTATTTTTCACTAAGGCACATTGTACGCAAACAAACCTAAGCCTGAGGTAATTAATCGGCTTTATGTGAAGTTTAATGCAGAAATGCACCATGAATCTGTTATTGAGTGTGACAGAGACTTTGATTTCCTAATGAACTATATTACACATTCATCATGGCTACCTCGTTCTTACTCTGTCAAACTGAAAAGGAATCAGTCTCTATCATGTTCTTTCACCATCTCTCTCTCCCGCTTCAGTCTCATCCTTTGATATTATTTCAACAATAATAATTTCCCTTAAATCTATATTAGATCTATATTAATCTTTTTGTAAACACATGTTTGCTTTATGCATGATGAGGTCAGAGACTAGATATAATATAATAAATAATAATTCATTTTATTTGTAATGCACTCTTCATTCAGAAGAATCTCAGAGTGCCAACATAGTAGAAACTAACTATAATAATACAATTAAATTAAATAAGACTAGTTAACATAAGCATAATAGAAAACTTAGTGACAGTGATTTATCACAAGGCCAGAAATGCCTTCCTGAATAAAAATGTTTTTAGTCCAGTTTTAAAGGAGTCCAGCGTCTGCGTTGCCCTTAGGTGGTCAGGGAGGCTGTTCCATGAGCGTGGCGCTGCCGAGCAAAAGGCCCGGTCGCCCATGGTGCGGAGCTTGGTCTTGGGGACGCAGAGGAGCGAGCTGCTTGAAGATCTGAGGGTGCAGGTGGAGGTTTGGGGAGTAATTAATTCTTGCAGGTAGGGAGGTGCATGTCCATTTATGCATGTATGGGTGAGTATTAGGACTTTGTAGTCAATCCGGAAAGAGACAGGGAGCCAGTGTAGTGAGTGTAATATTGGTGTTATGTGCTCATATTTCCAGACCTTCTATCTATCAGGTTAGTCCTTGACCGTCTCTGTGCCTGATGTATATCTTTCATTCATATTTCATTGAATATTGCAACACCATAAGAGCAATGCTATCACTAGTTACAGAGTGACCGAATTTAGACCCTGTAAGATCAGGTGACATTTTTCTGTAGCACTCCACCAAGCAGATGACTGAAGAAGTCCTATGTCATCAACAAATTCGATGTTCCACTCGTAACTCGCTTTTTCAAATTGATATGCTTTTTGTTTTTAAAATTCCATGAAATGCATACATCAGATTAAAAAAATATCAAATTCTATTTATCTCTAACAATTTGTAACTCGCATAACATAAAAAATCAGGTAAAAAAAATAGAAGGAACCACTTGAAAATACACTTAGTCAGAGAATACCCCAGGAAACCGATTGGAATAGTCGTACATTGCACATGTCCAACCCCCATGTGCATCTGTCAATCCTACCTCCTGATTCCTTTGGCACTTCTTTTTTAATTTATTTTTGTATTCTCACTGTATGTTTTAACACGTTTCCTTTGGATCTCCGGCACTTTTCAGCTAAACTCAGTTCATCCATGAAGGCTTCTTCTGTCCTCATAGATAGATGGGCAGACATAATAATAATACTAATAATACTGTAATTACTAAAGCTGTCACTAAGTTTCCTACTGCCAGGCAATAGTGCATAGGTCTTGTCATTGGGTTATTCATTCTTTTGATGAACTCATTTAAATGTGCACAGATACTAAACACACACACATGCAAACAAACACACATGCAAACACACACACACATGCAAACAAACACAGACACAAAATGTGCATATACTTGATACATACAGAGAGAATACATTGTGTGTCGTGCCATACCCTTTTTGCGGCTCTTAAATGTATCAGAGCTGTTTGTGGCAAGTGGTAACATAATTGCTCCTAGCTAACCTTCCACTCCTTCTAGCACCTCAGACCCCCCCTCCCCCCCACACACACACACACACACACACACCCATCGTCTCTGCCAGCAGCCTGGTCCCTGGTGACGATGGAAGCATTCGCGCACGATACATCTGTGGTGGCCCCTCTGTCACCCTCGCCTCAAAAGTGTTAATAGAGCCGATGCCATCTTACTTCTCACTTCTTTGACACGAGAGTGTCTGGGGAGGTGGGAGTCGTCTGGGGGTGAACGCAGAGCACAGGGCACAATGGGCAGAGCGAGGTCACTGTGGAGTCTGTAATGGGCATCCATTTAGTTAGGACAACGGGAAGAGGGTGAAGAGCGATTTGTGTTTGAGGTAATGAGCAAAATTGCATGCATTGTGTTTCCATGGTGTAGATATTTTATGCATCTACAAAAGCAGCCATGATGTTTTCTCGATCAGTACAGTAACTGTATAATCGCTTTGTAATAACCTTTATAGTTTTACATTCATTTTAAAATATTCATATTGTTTGAAAGTATGTACCCACAGACCATTCAGGACTGATTTGTCCAAATGAGAAAATGTGCATTTCTGACCCCTTTCTAGCTAGCCCTTATTAACAGCATTCACTGTGGTCTTGAAATAATTTACGGGAATTCAGTTGAGATAGGGCTGTAGGTGACCGTGGAACCAAATTATAGTGCAATGATTCAGTCAGCTTGTGGCTCATGTCAGCGGGAGGCTTAATATGTGCAATTACAAAAGAAAATTATCATACTGAGCAGTAGGGACATAAGCCATAGCATGTTTAGCATCACAACCTATGCACATTTCTGCTCTGTTCTTCATGACTCTATACTTAACACGGATCCATATTTGGCATCTTTTCTACCCTTCTTGACAGCAGATGACAGTTTCTTGTAGAGGAATTTATAATGGAAGTGCCTCCTGTTTGTAATCCCCTAAAACACTCCTTTTCATCAATAAATATGAAAACCTTTTGAAATGTAGTGTTGAGAGCACATATGGCAGGGATGTCTATCTCCCATCCTTGAGGTTTGTGACATTACTAATCTCTATAGTTGAACTCTTATCAGGTGGTACTGTGTAGTGTTATGTACTAAACACAATAACAACTGCACTTAGTATACTGTGGAACTCTGTTACTTCTGTATTATGAATATAGCTAGATAGATAGATAGATGGATACTTTATTAATCCCGAGGGAAATTTAGGTATATATATATGCATTATAATATGCATATTTATGTATGTGTGATATATGCATATATAATATATAAATACATTTTATAAATACATTTTATGTAATGAAAATATATATTATTTAGTTAATTTGTTTTGTTCTGAAAAAGTAAAGGGTGTTTTTGTTCTCTTTGTGTTATGGAATGGAGCTAAGCTATATATTTAGAAAACCTATTTAGCTGGTATGAATAACTCTCATCTACTGTATGTGTGTCTGACTGTGAGGTGTGTACGTGTCCAAGTGGCATTTTCCTTTTTAGGGTATCTGAGAGTTTCCATCCATTTAACAGATGGCCTTCGTGGCATAGAAATGGATAGGAGGAGGAGGAGGAGGAGGAGGAGGGGGCAGTGGTTTTGGTGACTCCTTGCCTGCCAACGGACTTGCCTAAAGGCAAAAACATGGAAGAAGAAAATCTGATGTGTCGTCCTAAGCTGTGAATGGCTGTAGATGTTTTCACACGTTAACATGCTGAGAAAGGGGTGATGGGCAGTTTGGTTTGGGGGCAGATCTTTGGGTCTCTCGTTGGTCCATGTCAAAGTGCCCCTATCCTGTCTCTGCTGCACCCATATTTGCAAGTTCACACAGAAACACAGACACAGACACACACACACAGAGAGAGACAGACAGACAGACACACACACACACACACACACACAGAGAGACACACACACAGAGACACACACACAGAGACACAGGCAAACAAACACGCAACACACATACACACAAGGAAGCACACTTACACAAAGACATAAAATGAGACTCACAAGTCTGAAAGCCACCAGAAACCATTCTTTGCTTCTGAAAGAAATAGATGCCCAGTCTGGTGCATTATAAGTTCTTCTTTCAATGGGACACTGACAGAACTCCATGTTTCTTAACCTTCATATAATGAAATTCTGGACGGGTAAAATACTAATAGATTTTTTGCTCCTCTTTGCCTGCTTTCAAGCTACCTCTTACAGATGCTGTCTCATTAAAGATGTACTTGAAAGGCCTCTATTTTCCTCCATCTCTCTCTCTCTCTCTCTCTCTCTCTCTCTCTCTCTTTCTCTCTTTCTCAGACTGCGTCTTCCTCAGTTTCACGCATTTGTTGCTCATAACAAGTTACAGTTCCCAAAGGATACCTTTTCAACAGGTAAAAACTTTTCTCTTTGGTAATTAACCCAATTCAGGCATTCAGACTGCAACACAAAAAAAAACCAAAAGTATATTACAGAAGGGGAGGCAAAGAGTGTGAAAACATCTAACAATTGATAAGATGCTCTCTGTGATGGTGTTTGAGCTTTGGGCTCCTATTCAGAACGGCCATGGCCTCTTTGTCATCCTCTTCCTCCTCTTCATCTTTTAAAGCCTCTCCTCCATTTTAACACATCGAAACAGCGTTGAGTAATGAACAACCACTCGGCTGATATATAGGATGGAGACTTAATGAACACCCAAAAAAGCTGAGGACACTGAATGGACGTCCTTGTTCTGCCTGCCTTGCACAAGCAGAGGCCTGGCTGCCTTCTGAAGAAGACCATCCTCCTCTTTCTCTTATTAAAGAAGCATAAAGCCAAGCCACAGAAGTAATTTACTTCCAGCCATTCTTCTGGTGGCTTCTTCATACTTTTTTGGGGGAAAAGCCTTTCTAAAGCTTATAATTATCTCGGTGAGTGCACTCCAGGAGGAACCAAGGGGTCTTTGTATGGTCTTTTTGGGGGGATTTTTTTTTTTGTCCCAGATAAGAGTCATATTAACATTTTGTCCTCAATATCCCAGATACAGGCCATCCAAGTTTCAACTTCCTCGCAAACCTTATGACAGTTCCCTTTTTTCTCTTTTTTACTCTCTCACAAGATTCACACATATGTCGGTGTCAGTTAGACATTCTATGAGAATTTTATATCATTTAAAGTGACATTAAGAAAAGTATTTAAAATGATTTATGTTTAAAATGTAAGCCCAGACACTGAAAAACTAAAGTTTGATGAAGAACAACATATGTTCACAATTTCTGTCCTCTCCTTCTATATGCCCCTATGACTAAGCATATAGAACTCATTCTTTATGAAGTCTAGAGGACAGCACAACATCATACTGACAATGTGAGCAGAGACTCAACAGCAGAAAAAGACTCACAATGTTGGGCAATATTTCATCATGTATTCAACTCATCATTTGGCTATTTTATAATGTTTTGTTTCTGGCCCTATTTTATCATTTCTTTTAATTATTAGACATTTATTTTATACGTTCATTTCATTACTCATAGAAACACAATATTTTACAATAAATACACATTGCTTTACTTGCATCACAGGATTTCTTTCATATCTGTTTCATGGTTTGCCAGGAGAAACCCATCAGTGTATCTAGAGAAGATTTGTTTTTTGACATCTTCTATAGGGGGATACATTCAACACAAAATCTCAAATAGGCATTTCATCGTGTTGACATGCCAGAGGTCGCCTCGAGGGGCCCTCGCCTCATCTTATACGAGGCACAGGAACAGAAGAGGTCTCAGGGCACATCAGGTTTTACCTGAGAGTGGGGTCAGCCGCGCCTGAGGCCACAGCAGAGAGGTGATCTTTATTCGACTGGCTGTCTTGAGAGCCGGATGTGTTGTTCCTATACTATTGATGCCGACCTCTGTCACATGATCGGGCAGCGCGCTGGTGGAGTGCACGTGAGGGCGACTGAGGAACGGCACGAACGTAAAAAGACAGTGACACTCCGGCCAGGAGCACACATCTCCTCTAGTCTTTGTTCCTCATTTTTTTCTTTTCCACAGGAAGGCATTCCACCTTTCATTCAGTCAAAACATGCAAAGAACATCCAGTGAAACTACTTTGATAGATTCATTATTATCATTATTATTTTCATAGATTAGTATGAATACTGACATGAAATGCCATTATTACTTTTTTGATGAGCTTCATGTTTTGTCTTGGTGAATGTATATTTAAGACACAACATCTCACGCCATGGACATCAGGAACAGAGAGCTTGATCCCTGTAAAGATGTTCTATTAGATGGAATGGTCTGGGACACAAAGCTATCATGTCCATGATGCATAGAGAGGTACATCTCTTCAAATCTATTGTGTCCATGATGCATAGAGAGGTACATCTCTTCAAATCGTTTTCATCTCTTCCTCCATGCACCACAAAGAAGCTACACATGGCAAATGTTTCTTCATCGTTACCGCATTGGCAATGAGTCTACACTCATTCAGGTTTGTTAAAAAAGTTTGTCCCCCACCACCTCCCTAACACACTAATGTAACACACACACTCACACACACACACAGTAGTTCCACCATCCACCCATTGTTGCCTCCTCCTTTGCTCCACCCCCACCCTCATGCTCTTCCGGCTGATTACTCATAATGTAATTTTAATTAAAAACCGCGGTGTCAAAGGGTTTTGCTCGCCTGAGAAGCGAGTCCAGATTGTGGCGCTGTGGCAGCCCCTCACTTGGTTCAGAGGAAATGCTTCCTGACACCACCGGGGCGCCAGGGCCAGCGAGGAGCCAAGATAAACAAAAGCTGCTCCTCTTTAGAGGGCATGTTAGCGTGGTGGGTATGGCCATGAAGAGGGTCACCGTGATGGGACTGAGGGTGCTACCTGGACACCTTACCAGGTGGAGCTCGGTGGGACTGAGGCAGAGAGTCTTATTATTTTTTTTCTACTGCATTTTATCAGAACTAGTCCTAGGAGTCTACATTCTTGACATAATATTGTAGTAATAGTATCCATTACAAGCATTAACCTGGAGTATATACTGTAGTCATGTGGTTTGGTTAATGCTCCCCAAGACTTGGCCAGCTTTTGGCGTAGGCTTTGGCTTTTCATTCAGGGCTGGCCGTAATAATGATTGCTATCCGACTGGTGCACAGGACAACAGTGCCTTTCTGTGTAATACACTGTAAGAGGATTAATTAAAGAGAGATCAATTAGCAGCATGATGCGAAGAGATGAAGAGTACCTGGTGCGAGAGATGTCTGGAGAGGAAAAAAGGGAAGTGTCTCTGACAGTGTACTCATCATGGATGTCTCACCTCTCCTGTCACAAGAGGTTTGATCAAGCTCACTAAACCCAAATATGAAGAAAAAACAGGTACCTGCCTTGGCACTTTACAGGTGGAGAAATGCCTGAAAGTGAGAAGTGTCTGTGAATCTGTGACATGTCTAGAGAATCACCTCTTTTAAAAACTCGTGGTTTAATTGCACCTACAAACAAGTTGGTCATGTTTTTTTGTCAAAGTTTTGTTATCAAAAGAAACACACAAAAAAAAAATGATCGTGGATTTAATAAAAAAATGAACACATTTCCTTGCCTTTTTAACACTACGCTCTACACTCCTTGGAATTCACATCAACCGCAACTATCACACTGATCATCGTACGTACAGTACATATCCTAAGCAAAGTTTTTAGGTTTTTCATTTTTATCATGCATCCCTGTGTTGGAATTTCATCCTGACATATAAGTACAAATAGTTATATGAAAAGCAATGCACTGCTGATAGGTGCTGTACTCTTTTAGTGAAGTACCTTGAGTTATCCTCAAGTCATTCGTGCTGAATGATCAGTTCGTGTGGCTTTCCTTCAGCCATCTCATCTTAAATGTTGTCATTGATATACATCTACTGAGAAAAATCACAATTCCACTACTATGACTATAAATATTGATTTTCATTCTAAACTATCAACTGCAACTGGCCTATAGTATTTCTGCTCCAATAGTGCTAGCTCCTCCACTGCGGCGTTCTCAGCTACCATCAGATATTGGATTTAAAGTCCCATCTGCTTGGGCATCACAGGGCTATACTGTGCCAAAAGGCTGCACCTAGAACAGTCATTTCCATTTGATTCATAAGGTTTCTGTGTTCAATTACTCTGCGCTATTGTAAAATAAATAACGTAACATATCCTAATGTAAATGTATTCTGTATTACCAAATAATTCAAAGGTTTACGTTTTATTCAAAATAAAAAGCAGTTTCTTTCCCTCAGACCATCTGGCCCATCTCACCTTCCTGATTATGGAATCAGTGACTTCACTGTGAACACTTAACCCAAGCGGCACAAGGTGCTGCTCCTGGTAACATTTGGTCAGGGGAGCCAACCCCGTCCTTCATCCATAGACAGTTGGAGAGGGGGAGACACAGTTGGCCTGGTCAGTGAAGCATGCAATAAGAGGGTTTAACTTTGTTAACCTTCCCTCTGCCAGGTTCATGGTCGCCTGCTGTTAGGGTATATTGGACTCTCTGGGTCAGAGTCCAGGCTTTGGCAAACCCCTGACAAGAGGGCGATGTGTTGTTATTAAATTCTCCTGTGCGTCGCCCCCCTCCTGCTATGGTGTCAGATGGAAAGAGTAAACGCAGAGGTGCACAGCTTCTGGCAGGTGCTGCCATGGTGACCCCCGCAGCGATGGGCGCTTGACTTGCGTGGTGCCCGCCGGTGGATCCCACAAGGCAACATGAGGACACATTCCACACACACACACACACACACATTGTTGCTACTTTGGACTGCTCATCGAGCTAGGAACAAAACACAAAACATAAATCACTTTCTTTACTCAAAATGTCAATATAGGGCAATCAAATATACAGAGTCTGCCTGAACATTTGGTATCCTCACTCTCTAATAAGTCAATCCTGTGGTCAAACGCCGGTAGTGGAAAACTGACACTCCAGCCACTCCCTGCCTATCGAAAGTGACAACTAGGCTCACTGTCTCACCAGGGGACCGTGAGAAAAATAAAAGGTCACGTTTACTGACAGATGGCAAACCAAAAGGTAGACAGTGAGATGCAGCGATTTTTTCATAGATGTTATCGAGTAGTGGCTGTGTTCATGGGCGATTCACACAAACATGAGGCTCATCAAACACATCCTGTGTTTTGGTGGTTAAAGTTAAAGTTCATGGTGCTGTGATGTCTTGCACTCTGGTTAAGGTACGGGCATGCAGGTGGGACAGACTTCTGTTTCGCACGCTCTTCTTCAACTTCTTTATTCTCCTTGGTCTCTTTGTTTCACCCACTCACATAACTCTGCAGTGAGTTGGACTTTGTGGTTGAGCATGTGGTCTCACTGCCATAGCAATGAAAATCAGAATGTATGGCCATTACCTCAAAACTAAAAGGCAGAGGTTTGAGTTTTAGTAGGGTAGTTGCTCTTTTCTGTTCTTAGAATGGTATCAGTGACCGGACAATTGTGACCACTGGATTCAAGGTCGGCCACTGTGAGTGCTCTATCCCCTCACAGGGTTGAGTCATAACAAGCTAACTAAAAAAAGTGCCTGATGATAATGGTAGGCCAACATTTGTCCTTACAGATAATGACACCACTTGTCACACAAACGTGTTAAAAAATTAACAAACACAGATGAAAAGCTTATAGCTGCTGAAATTCTCTGGGGTTTAAATCCTTATTAATTGCAGTTGATAAATAAGTAGCCTAGGTTTTAAAACCTTTAGGCAGCTAGCCTATAAGTTAACAGGTCCGTGTCTTGTATTGGAAGAAATATCTAATTTCTCTAAAGATAAAAAGAGAAAAGTTAAAGATAAAAGTATTTGAAAAGGAAAGGACCTTATTTTATACCCAACATCTTCTCTTATCTTGGATCTGTATGGACAATTTAAATTCCAATGTGTGCATTATAAGGGAGATACCTAAACATTTGATTAAACCCTTTATCTTCTCTCTCTCTTTGCGTTTCCATTCGGCGGAAGTACGTGTGTTGGGGGCGGTTCTTGCATGATTTTGATAGGTCAACTGAAGGAAGGGCACGAACACGGTTTTGTAATTTGCTATTGGAAACTCGTAACTCGCTACAATGGAAGCCCCCCAACAAGGTATTTTAACTGGTGTTAAAAGCGACATATAACCTATCATGTACACGAGCATTGTCTGCAGTGAAGCTGTACATTAGTAATTATACTGAATGCATAGCCAGTCAGCAAAAAGTTGAAGTCAGATGTAGCATGAGCTAGCAGGTGAGCCAGCAATAGCAAACAGCTAAGACAGCTAACGTCAAGTGATCACCTTAGTATCGGAGTGCCAAGGAGCTCTTTAAAATGTGCATTCATGTTGCTTGTCTAAAACCCACAACCTTTCGCCTCTAGAAAACAAAACAATTGTCGTTGCACAATAACGTCACTGAAACCATATGTAGCTTAGCTAACGCGTCCTTGTTTTAGGATGTTTGATGCGCTGATGGAGCTCTGTACGCACTTGGCTCGCATTAACTAACATGAAGTCAACGGTTCCAGCCTTAACGTTTTGCCCAGAAGTAGACTAATATTTTATGCCGAGGTGTGTTCGGAATTTCCTATAATGTTCTAAAGTGCTGTTTTGAAATTGTGAGCATAAGCCCTTTGGCAGTCCTCGCTCAACGGCAACATTAAGGCAACATTAAAGCTAAACGTGACACACTTGTTCAACAGTATGGCACCCCAAAAATCGGAACCCAGTTTTAACATGTGATTCTGTGAAATACAATTGCAGTTTAACCACTCTACTCTTTACACTGTACTCTAACCTTTCAGTATGCTCTTTTCTTTAGGTAATTTATCTTTGCATTGCTATAATGGTATTAACTTAAATAGTTACGGTATTATTTTGCCTTTTGTTTTATTATCTTCAGAACAACTCGTGCTGCGCCATGTGGAGACAGATGTTTTGATACCCAAGAGGATGAGGGAGAAGGCAAAGGAGCTTTGTGCTGAAAATGTTGTTGGTATGTCCACATAGGTCATACGTCCTAAAGAAATGAAACCTTGACTACTTAGTTGTTGTTGGTTGGAAGCTCTTAAAACAATTATGCAGAATTGTTCCCAATGAAAAGTAGCAATAGGCAAACACTAACACAAAAAAAGGGTTATAGGATGTGTCTTGGAAGAGGTGTTAACAGATAGTCTAAAACTATTGACATGTAGGCCTATACCTAGGCTATCCTTTAGCTTACTGGTGAAAGTAGTTTTTCATTTTAGCTTGTTCATTTGCAAAGTTTCCAGTATAATGGTAAACTGACACTACTCACACAGTACACAGCACAATCAACAGTGCTTTAAAAGGGTCTATTTCTACTCTCCTGTCACTGCCTTCCATCCAGGGTGAGCGTTCGCTCAGTACACACGTCATTGTGTCTGTCTGAATATCATACTAAGCACTAAAACTGAGTGTACTATTGTGCTCAGAAGAACCTCAGACACTACAAAATGTTGCACTAACTGGAGTCATAGCTATTCAGATTCACATCCAAGTTAATTTGAACTCATTCAATGACATTGTGTTTCACAATGAGAAATCTTGTGTGTCAGTATGTCATTTAAATCTATAAAAAAAATGACATACTAATGTGAGCGACAGTATATACTTTTTTTGCTTTTAACTTTCCCAAGTAAAGGCATGTAGTCAGGCTGTCTCTTGTTTGGGTTGTAGAAGTGCTGCCATAAGGTTTCTGCTTTGTGTTGTCTGCCCGTTGCCAAGGCGTAAGTGTCGTGGTCATGATCTTTGAGTGTTTACTTCATCTCGTCTGAGCCGTCAGACACCACACCTGAACATGACAGCCCATATCAAGCGAGAGCGCACATCATGCAGGGGAGTGGTGGTGGGGGCTTGTGGATGGAAACACCCCCACTCACACCTCACTGCCATCAGGCTAAGCAGCCCCCTCGTTTTCACACCTCAGCCTCTGCAAGAGTCTGGCTGCTGTTTTTCTATTTGTTTTTGTAATGACAAAATGGAGAAAACGCTAACGCTTTCTCTTTAGCTCTACTGTTTGTAAGCGGTGTATCTGTGCCTGCAGTGGTATGTAGCTTATCACCAACTAAAAAACAAAAGACTATTCTATCATTCATATCATTTTGAGAATTGTACTACAGTGATCTTTTCAACCGCGGCTAACATTTGTTGCCGTTTGTCAAGTGTGGGTGCTGGTAAATCTTTCACCCATAAGGTCCCACGTGGGACATATTTTGGCTTTGGTGCAGCTTTTATTCTGACAGTATTCAGTCCTCCTCTCAGTTACAGCTCTTTGTTGTGATCTGTCAGGCTTGTTTAATCTGTGAATCACATTTTGAAACATGGGTTTCCGCTCCAGTGAAGACATGATTGAGTTTGAATAACCGTATGCGCATAATCAGGTGAGAGTTAATTGACTATGGATGTGCAAGCCATCTATCCCTCAGCTGCCGTGGCTGCTGAGCCATCCGAAAGAGAAAGAGAGAGAGAAAGAGAGGATGATTATGAAGATGAAGGGGTGAAATGAGACAGATTTCTGTGGAGGGGTAGAAAATGACAAAGGTACTGTTGGCTCCCTTCAGAGAACAGGGGTTCTAAAGGGATTACTTGACCCGCCACATATTTTCACTTTTCTAATACATGCCTTCTAATACCATCAGCTGTATAACTACGTTGCCGATACCTCAAGTCCATGTCCATTCATTAATTAGCCCTAAATATACGTAAAACTTGCTTGGCTGTACTGCCTTGTTATGACCTAAGCAACAATTAGGTGTAGACTTTTTCATGAAAGTGCATCGTTTTTAGTAAAACGAAAAAAAAAAAAATAGCCTAGGCCTACCTGTTTTTTCTGTAAGAATTGAAAGTGTTATATTCTCATGTTCTGAGTAAGCACCCCGACGTTAACTTTTTTCCGTTTTAGAAATGTATTGTCTAAAAGACCGTCAGAACCGTATGTTTTGTGGAGAGAGAAAAAAAGCAGATAGTCTCAGTACAACGCACCCATTGCTCTTTTGACTAGCTTTGTATTTGAATATAACAATATGTATAATGTGGGATAGGTCAAGTGTGACGTGCTGTGGTTTCTACGTGAGTCTGGGGAAGAGCAATATAAGATTTGTCATTAGATTAGTCTCAGGATCCTGGCTGCTGAAATTGGTTTTGCTCGATCTCGTCTGCATACAGATGAAAAGTATCAGGATAATCACTCAGATAAAAGTAATTACGGATGCTGTTTACGCTAGCTTTGAGATGCAAGGCCCTAATTAATGAGGAACAGAGAGCTCGCTAATAGGGTCAGGCCCCGTAGCTCCTCAACAGCTCTTTCACACTACGACCTACACCTTCCATCTAGAAAGAGCTAACTTCGTGTGAAATCTCACCGGTGTCACCTCTTTCTGACTCCAATGTTAACGTTGCCCAAGAGAGCTCTCTAATGGAGGGATTAGGTGTATATTTAGAATGACATCCTGGTCAACGGGTCCGAAATATTTTGTACACGCTAAAGCTTTTGAGCGTTATTTAAAAAAAAAAAGCTGCAAGCAGATGTAAGAGGGAACTTTCCAGGCAGGCCCTTCTTATTTTGAGCGTCAGGGAGAACACGGGGCCTCACCAGATAAGACATCTGTGGCCGATTATGAGCGCCAGGCCGTATTCTGATCGAGAAGAGGAGAGGGATGGGGCTGGAGCTGGGTTTCTGTGGTCATGTCACTGTCTTGTCACTGAAGGGCAAAATCAGATAAGCGTTTGAAAAAGAAGACACACCGAACTATTGGTTGTGTTGTGGCCTCTGTAGGTTAGCTAATAGAACTTCCTTCCATCATTAAGAATTCTTTTTGTGGGTGTGTAGTGTTTCAGTTCCTTAAATCCTCCATCATATACAGTAGATGAATGTAACATATAGACACTAGTGGACATAAAAGGGGAACTAGTTCATGTTGAGACCGTTTTTCTATTTGTCTCTTAGCTTCACTTCACTGTCAGACCCCCTTTTATAAGTGTCTAAACTGAAAATTGTATGTGTTTCTATTGTATTGTTAGTAAGTCAAAATACAAGGTTAACCCAAGTACTGATGAAAATGCATACCTTGTCCACATGGTCGTGTCTAGGGAAAAGGCTTCTTTGGAGAACTAATTGTAGCGTGTAGCCCACCTTCTCCCTCTAACCGCCTCTTCACTTTTGTTCCAGCCTTTTCCAAGTGCTGCAAGGAAACGGGTTTCCTCATGGTGGTCAAATGCAGGGAGGAAAACGCCGCCATGAAGGAGTGCCTGACCAAGCAGTGAGTGAGACTAGCCTATACTGCTCTCCACTGACACTCACAACACCAAGCTAGACCACGGTTTGGCACTGCCACATCTTTTTAACCATCACACACATAAATGTGCCTACAAAAAGCTCTTGAATTCAGCATGTCTATGCCTTGTGGTATACATTGTATGTGTGACATTGATTTTGTTCATGATAACATGCTAAAGGTTGAATGATTAACCAATGGCAATAGATGAGGTCATTCTCTTTGCAAAAACCTTGTGTGAAGATCTTTCTCACCTGCATTTTAATATTATTTTCACCAACAGTTACAAAGACCCGGTCTTCTTTGAAGAGTGCAAGCAAGAGTATATCAAAGAGAAGCTGGAGTTTCTGAGAACAGGAATTCCAGCCAAGAATAGGATACAGAAACTCCCAACCAGCATGTAGAAGTCGTCTGTCCTGTCTGAAGGACAAACATGATGAGAAGGGTGAATGCATTCAGGAATACCCACCTCACACACTACTTTGTCCTGTGCTGCATATGTGTTTTGATGTTATGAAAAAGAGAAAAATTATTAACAGCACGGACAGACGTGAGCATAGGAGTATTTCTGTTTGCTTCGCAAGGATTTTGATGATTCTTTTTTTTGCATTGCATTGCATTGACCACTGGCTTGGTTACACATGCAGAAGGCAATCTATTGAGCCGGATGGCCAATGACTTTATATTCACAATTGTTTCAGAATGCAAATCGGATTGCCTTGACATAATCAAAATTCATAGAGATTTTTTCCCCCTAAAATCAGATCCCAGACATGCCGTTTTCACCAAAGGGACTCAGCTTTGTTACAGAGCTGTAACGGCTGTCGTTGAAAGAAATGATTTGCAAACTGCCACACAATGTTGGGAGTGGTGAGCAGGCATTTGAAATCTTTCCATGATTCACTGAATATACTAAGATTATTGAAAACATGAGGTGGGGCAGGAAATACACAATAATTAAAGTCAGCAATACATGGATCATCTGTGAGAGTACAATTTGTTAAGACAATTGAAAATGAATGTAAAAATCTGCTTGTAAAAAGTAAATATCCATATTTATGAATGTGTGTTCATGTCTTTGTTCCTGCATGCTCACACATAGTACAGAAGCCTTACATGCTGGCCAATGACCAATCTTAACCTATCCAGCCATGATATGGCCAAACAGTTGATTTTCTATTTAGCGGCTGATTTGAACGAAAGGTTCATGCACTGGTGCACCTGACATATGGGCTCTCACTTTATGCTTTGTGAAAAAAACACGAGAGATGGGCTGTTTTTGACGTTTTACCCCCCCGCCACAACAAAAGAAAACAAGAAACAGCTGTCAGCTTTGAGACGCAGGTTAAGACATGCCGTATTGACCAAGGCATATCGTCTGAGGCATTTCCGTTCAACTCAGATGAATCTGCACCGTGGGAATCACTGCTCCACTCACCTGAGCTACAAAGCGTACCATAACCGCTACGTTCGGTGGACCCCTAGAATATAAAAGTTTGAATGTTTGTGTTAGGATGATCTGTTTCCTTCCACCTTGCATTTTTTACTTTTTTATTTTTCGATTTTAATAAATTAAAGGGTTATATAATATGTAAATAATGCACACATGAGTTTCATGATGTGAAAAGAATCATTGCAAGCACGCTGACATTCATTCGTTTATTTAATTTAAATCATATTTACAAACAGTTTTCGGAGTGGTAATCCTAAAATATAATAATCCTTATCTACTGTACATTGCATTTTGGTTTGCAAATCTTTTGTAAGAATATTGAATATAATCACTGCTGTAACTGTAAAAAAAACAACAACAAAAAAACCTACTTTGACTTCATCTTGGACTGAATATAAATGGTAATCTTTTCAACTGCACTGTGTGCTTCATACATTTCTGACTAGAAGACAGAACTCCAATCACATGAGGTGAATATGCCTGCCGGAACGATAATAACCCTGTTGGCGATACATGATTGGAGTGTCTATACATCGGCTGTTCTCTTTCTTTTTGTTTCCAAAAGGAAATAGACCTACAAACGCACCCGCTAGTCTGTCTGGGTAAAGCAATGGTTTCAGGTACAAATTGGAAGCATAA
Source organism: Clupea harengus (assembly GCF_900700415.2). Taxonomy (NCBI): domain Eukaryota; kingdom Metazoa; phylum Chordata; class Actinopteri; order Clupeiformes; family Clupeidae; genus Clupea; species Clupea harengus. The sequence goes on along the minus strand of NC_045162.1, from coordinate 27,066,336 downwards.
CTGCAAAGTCAGGACAATGTGGAAATATGGTTTGACAAACGATGAGGCAGCAGAGGAGTTTTTATAAACCATGGGCTGTACAGAGTCCCTCCAACAAATTCAACTCCTTCCATTTAGAGATTTTTTGTATGTCATGGTCAGTCACCATTTATTTGATTGCAAATCAATTGGTAGATTGTGTTGAGGACTGCATGCATCCCATGTGATTTGTTGTCAATTATGTCCTGTATATTCCACTGAACATGCAATGTCATGTTCATTTGTTTATCTTAAATGTTGATTCCAGAGCAGCAAAGAGTCAAATAATAATAAGTCAATTTTAAAATTGAACAGACAAATCAATACCATACCTTCAATAACACAGCACAGACCTTCACATACTTGAGCACTATCCCTGTTACAGGCCACTGTAGGCACAATGTACATACGGTGGTCTGCCATTACACGACTCAGTCCCTTTCACAACCCTTCCCTCAAATTGTGACCTGCCTTGGACACAAACACACAGCACGGTCCTATGAACAAGTCCCTTATACCCTTCCTCACCAAATCTGCTTGTTTCTGAAGTTCAGAAAAGGGAATAATTTCACATATTCACTATTTATATTGTTGCTGAGAAAACAACAGTTTTTGCATTTCTTCACAAAAGAATACAAATAAATTAAAATGCACATTATTATAGGGATAAACCACTCGAGTTTGAGATAATTCATTCCTAAATACCCAGTGATTTTTTTTTTTGTCAGTTTAGAAGATAGGAAATTTTCCCACGAAAAACCAATTTATGTCTCCACCCTTGGTCAAAACCAGAGTGGTCAGCTTGTGCTATCTAAAACACTACGTAAAGCATCTCGTTCAAGTAACTTTGCCCAGGGATGGAACAGCAAGAGTTTCTTGAACCATTCAAAGATGATGATCTTCATGATGATGACAAGACAGTGGGACGCTGAGGTTTTCCATAATGTCCCCCTCAGGAACCATAAGGTTCAGCCTTCAGTTTGTGAGCTCCAAACGGTGCCTGTCCGTACAGGTTCCGCTCACTAAACTCACTGTCAGGCTCATTTGAGCTGCTGTTAGTCGGCGAGCTGGAGTCATCTCCTTTGACATTCTCAAGAAAAGTAAACCATTCTGGGGTTTCAGTTACAGATTCTTGCTTTTGTGTGTTCTACTCTCTGCCAAGGATGACCCAAAGCAGGTACAGGTATCTTAACGACAATAAAATGGCTCATCAAAATTGGTATGTTAATTACCAAAAGCTCAAAAGGTGCCCACGATTATTGTTTTTTTTTTTTTTTACAGCAGATAGGAGTGAGCTTTTCCCTTAACACATAAACGATTATTAAGAAGAAGCCATCATTACAATGTATGGAAACGAAGATTTTACACACACATACGTACAATATTTACACACACTGGTGAGCCCATGTATATGCGCACACATGTACAAAGTACACACTCTCCAAATCACACACACACAGACATACACACACACGCACACACACACACACACACACACACACATTCACCTCTCTGTCTGCACGGTCTCAGTCCTCTCAAGCTCGCTGCCCTTTGGTGTGTGAGATCGTGTCTTGTCATGTTCAAGTTCTACAAAGCCATCAGGTTTAGCCCAGTGTGGGAGACCAAGAAGCGGGTGTGCGGGGTGAGTCAGGTTGACGGGGTGGGGGGGGAGGCTTGGAGTCCGGAGTGGCAGAGGTATGTCTTCCCCAAAGTCCTGGGAAATCAAAGAGGTGAAGGTCTTAAGGCAGGCTGGGTGGGTGTCTCTAAAATGGGAGTGGGTGATGGCCCAGGGCCTCTCTCTCTCAGTAAGGCTTGGCCCAGTCAGCAGTGGTGCCCTTGGGCTTCGTGCCCTCCCAGAAGAGGGCGTCGTTGGGTCTAGGCGGGCTGGGGATGGACCAGGAGCTGTCCTCCAGAGAGCCCATGCGCTGGGAGGGTGGCAGTGGGTCCGCCGGGCTGCCCAGCGGAGCGGGCCGGGCAATGGGGCAAGGCCTCTGCCAGCAGTCATCCCGAAGGCCCTCCAGCATGGCAGGGGGCGCCGCAAGGGGTCCGGCAGGGGGGCAGGGCCGACCCGTGCTGGAGGGGAGCGGGGGTGCGCTGGGAGGGCGAGGCGCGGTGACCCTCACCGTCTGGGTCTTCTCCACGTCATCCAGACACTGCACGGGCACAGTTGAAGCAGCTGGCCGAGACAACAAAAACATTGTTAGAATGTGATGTGCAAACTGAGTAACCTTAAAATAAAACCTTAAAATAAAACCTTAAAATAAAAACACATTTTAAAGCAGGGGACCCCCAACTTAGTTCTATACCAACAGCTTTAACAACTCATGCTCATTTCAGAGCAACATTGTACATCTTTCACTTCAGCCACCCAATCCTCCATGATCACAACCGACGGTCAGGACCAATCAAGTTAAGAACAGACTGCCTATGTGCCTACAAACAAAGAGAAATAGAAAGGAGGTCTTATATTTATAACACTGAGTATCTGCCATGTCCCCTGCACATGCTCCAACTAAATATTGTGGGCCATTGTGTCATTATCGTTGAAGACTTGGACACAAGTGTGATCTTGTGCGATTTCATTTTTTGATTAGTCCTGCCAAATGAAAAGTATGACAGTGCTGTCAACGCTGAAGCTTAGATGAAGAATGCTGCTGTAGAAATGAACAGGATAGAAGCCTACATGAAGAATGATGCTGTAGAAATGACCAGGAGAGGACAGAATAGAAGCCTACATGAAGAACGCTGCTGTAGAAATGAACAGGATAGAAGTCTAGATGAAGCTGGGAATGTGACACAAAACCAGATGGAAAGAGTCCCAACGGCTTGGGGAACTAATTGGCTCCTTCTGAAGAAGTGGAGAGTGGAGAGAGTGAGAGAGAGTAAAGGAGAGAGAGTGAAGGAGAGAGAGTGAGTGAGAGAGAGTAAAGGAGAGAGAGTGAGTGAGAGTAAAGGAGAGAGAGTGAGTGAGAAAGAGTGAGTGAGAGAGAGCGAGTAAAGGAGAGAGAGTGAAGGAGAGAGAGAGAGTAAAGGAGAGAGAGAGTGAGAGAGAGTAAAGGAGAGAGAGTGAAGGAGAGAGAGTGAGTGAGAGAGAGAGTAAAGGAGAGAGAGAGTGGAGAGAGTGAGTGAGAGAGAGAGAGAGAGAGAGAGAGAGAGAGAGAGAGAGAGAGAGAGTGAGTGAGAGAGAGAGTAAAGGAGAGAGAGTGAAGGAGAGAGAGTGAGTGGAGAGAGTGAGTGAGAGAGAGAGAGAGAGAGAGAGAGAGAGAGAGAGAGAGAGAGAGACCTGAGTCAGTCACACCACCAGCTTTCGTTCACAAGTCCCCCACTGCTCCTCCAACACGATGGGCCCACAGGAACTCACAGCTGATTGAGATGTTTAACTCAGGAAACCAATTCTCTAACAAAATGTCAAACACTAGTCTGTGGATTCTGCAGAATGGCCAAGTCATGACAGTATCGATGTAAGGCTACCTATAGTGCCATGTTTTCTATTATTACCAGAACCCACACAAACTACACCAATACATACCCAGCATCCACACAGATAAATTGGCATTCTCAACACAATGCAATCTTTCCTCGTCCTCCACAGTGTAACTTCATCTCTCTCTCTCTCTCTCTCTCTCTCTTTCTCATCTATCTATCTATCTATCTTACTCCCTTTCTCTCCTCTGAGCACATCAACCTCATTTTAGAAGTGGGGGGTGGCGGTGGGGTGGGAGCACGCAGAAGATTATGTAGTCAACCTCCCAGAGGAATAGGGATATTCTATAGCTCGGAATAAATGCATATCAAACATTCCATCTTGTACCACACAACCTGCCTGTCAGAAGCATAGGAACCCACTCACAAATGTTCTGGAATAAATCTGAAGCCTGTGTGTGTTTTTTTCCCCTGCTAGTTCTAATTTACACCTCTTGCGTATCCACTGATGTCATTACAGGCATACTAACAAACAGATTGAATGGTATCAGCAGGACCTATATTATAGACAGGAGATGGAAAGGGAATCAGATTATTTGATACTGTATTTTTTGATTGTATAGCCCAGATATTAATACTGCATGGTCCAGTGGCTGCAGCTAACAGGGGAATGGGGAATTGAGACATCAGAGTTTCAGAGTTCAGTGGCTTTGTATAGTACTTCCTTTTCAGAGCTGGTACTCATTTCAGGAATAGATTTAAACACAATTTAGGTATGATTTAGTCAACGTGTGAGAGTAATTGTGGCTGGATAGAATCCAAACCACATGTTAACAGTACACGCGAACAGCAGGAAAAGGACTTCCTTCTTTCCATTCTTCAGATTCAAACTGATCATTCTTAGGTATGTAGATGGAAAGTGTTGCCAAATTCAAACATTCAAATAAATGCATTGTAAAACGTACAACTCATTCTTCTAAAGTAAAAACTAAACTAACCAAAAAAAATAATAATCTCAATATAGTATTGCCCTCTAAACACATTGTGTGAACTCACCTCTTTTGTTTGCTTGAAGAAGGGGTTTGTCTTTGAGTTTCTTCACCAGTTCCGTCTGTGATTTTAACACAGAGTGCACGTGGGACATCTCACTGCATAGGTCTGCATATGACTTCATAACACCTGACTCCCTGTAGGAAAAACAGTCTCAGATTCAGTTCATCTGTCTCTTAAAGTAAATCATCTGTTGTTATGGTTGGTGACGGATGTCTGTAGTTGTGCAAATGTAGTCTAATTGAAAGCTACATGGTGGACAAAATGTTAATCATCGTTAAACCCTCATAAAGCTGGTAAATTGATTTGCAGTGCCATCTGGTGGAGACAGAGCTGTAACTGCAAGCAATGAAAGCAGAGGGTATTGTTTTCTACATCTTATCTTGTTTTGATCACTAGGTTCAAGTGTCACTGAATACAGAATCATATTGAAAGACACTTAAATGGTTTACTGTTAACTGAGAAATAGTTAACAACGTAAACAGTTGACATTTTTTACAGAACATATACATTATTTACAAGACAGTCTCCCATTGGTCTGCACTACACAAATATAAGGATATGCCAGTAAATAATTGCAAAGTGTAGATACAAAAGTAATCCTAAAGAAAGAAAAGAGGGAGATATCTAGACATGTAGATCAAAAGCACAATTAGCTTCTCCTTTATGTCATGGCTCCCTCTAGTGGTTCATCACCCTACCTGCATGGTAAACAACAGTCAATACTGTATACATACATATACTGCACATAAATGTCACCATATAAATGACCACATACTAAAACATTATATCGCCTGAATGACTCTATGAACAGGCGAAGTCAGGCAAATGCCTAACCTGTTGTTAGTTGGCCCCTCTTCAGTCTGTTCACTACCAGGGGTCAATTTGCCGAGGCTGTTCTGTTGGAAGAGAACAAAAACGGCACTCATCACAAACTGTGCACGCTTGAAGAAGCACAGAGAATGTCAAACACACACAAATGTCATGGCGTGAATTTCATTATGTGTGAGTAACATATCAGTATCCATTGAGCCCAAGTCCGATCCAAGTTTGCTCGCTACACATTACCATTGCTTTCAATTCTGAATGAAAAAAGGAAAGAACAGAACAAACAGAAAGACGACTTCTCCCCACCTGGCCTTTCTCCTGTAGCCGCCTGCACTCCAGCTGTGTCCGCTCCAGCTCCTCCTGAAGGGTGTGGATCTTCAGCTCACTGTTGACTTTATCCACCTCCCAGTAGTCGGGAGCATTTTTCAAACTCTTCATTACTGTAGGTGAACCACAAGCCGAGCCTCAATCGTTTACACATTACTAACACATTAGATCTATATGAAAACAAATCTCTTATCCTATCAAATCTTACTCTATCCTATGATAACATTTTCGTGTTGTGGCAGGCATTAACCCAGAGAGTATTAACTAAATGACCACAATGTGACCTCCAGTTCAAAGTGTGATTTTGAGCGATATTATGGTAGCCTAAGTGCTATGCAAAGCTTTCCTGCTCTTAAGCCTACAGCAGGTCGACAGCATCTTATATAAATGCATCAGAATATTCGTCAATTGCCTGAACACACTTATCCAACAATGTAACAGTGCACAGTCAGTCGAACACGTAAGACTTGGCAAACTAAATCTGAATGATCCCTCTCTCTAACGGCAGTGATCAGTTGTTTGTGTTTTGTTGGCCTTGGGGGGGGCTTGTTACCCTGGCTTGTCTCCAGCTCTGTCCTCATTTGCAGCAGTTCCAGCTCTCTGGCCTGCAGCTGGTCATTGAGCTGCTTCTCACTCTCAGTCTTTTCCTTCTTCTGATACAAGAGAGAGAGACAGACAAAGAGATAGTTAGACACGAAAGACATATGACTGGATCTAAAACAGACAACTTTTAAACACATGATTAGATCGTGAAGTTCTGTTGTCTTGGCAGTTCTTTTAAATGACGGAATACACATATCTATGCTGTTGTAAGTGGCAACAATGCCAAATATCCCTGAGAAAAGTGAGCACAAAATACACAAAGTAATGACTGATGTTTCTTGTGTTGGTCATCTATTTAACAGACAGAGTCGAGTACCAATTTGTTGAGCTCCATCTGCAGGTCCTCCTTCTCTATGTAAATCCCCCGGTAGGCACTAAAAGCCTTGTTCACATACTGTGGTCCCTCTGTTGAAGGGGCCTCGGGCCTGAACAACTGTAAGCGGATAAGAAGAAAAAAACATAATGGGACATAAGCAAACATGAACTATGATATCTTTACATTTTTATGTTTACATTTCATGCTATGAGCCTTAGCAACGACACACTGAAACCATGCCTTTGTGTTTGTGTAACAAGCTCCTAATGGGGTCATCATTTTAAAGAAGAGGCTATCAACTAAGTAGTTATGTCTGCACAGGAAGGTATAAGATCTAAGCACCAGCGGCACTCCTGGGAATCTGCTTAAAAGCATTCTCAGCATCTGTACAGGAAGCTGAGTGAGAGGGTGTGTCATATGTTAGTTCTGAGGTCATATCTGACTTGTTAGGGTAAATATGACCCCGTCCCCCACCCACCCTCTCCAAAAAAAGATCAACTATTTGATTTAAAAAAAAAAAAAGCACCAAGACTGAAAATCTCGCCACTCATTCTGACCTTATCTTCGAGCTGTTTGACTCTCTTCCTGAGAAGTGTGTTCTCTCGCTCTGCATCCCGCAGGCGCTTTTTGATGTCCTCGTAGGCTGTGACGAGGGCAAAGTGGGAGGCCACAGACTCGTCCCCGGAACATACTGACACAGGGCTTTCAGTTGGCCCATATGTTTCATGCTTTAGGATGCAGATGTCATCATCCACTGCAAGGGGCTCCATGCCAAAGCTAGAGTAAAACAGATCTCAGGTCATAAATAAAAACATGTTGCCCACCCTGACCATTATAATTATGCTGTGACGTAGATACCATGAATACTTACAACCTTACTCTGTCAGTTAACGTATTTATTTTAACTATTCGAATGATCTGCACTGTAATCTATTGGGATACTGGTTTAAATGCATGCACTGTCATAAAATAAGGGATGACAGTTGCCAACTTGAAATCACCTGTTAGTTAGGCGAGTTAGTTAGTCTGACCACTGTTACAACGTAAGTTGTTACAACATTACCGGGCTAACGTGAATAATTCACGAGGAAAAGCCTTGCGCTTTTAACACTGTTTCACTTCCCCAAAATTCCAACAAATGTAACGTTCTCAGGATCTCGTTCTTCTACGACGCAAAAGAGAAAGTAACTTTGCCCAGCGATGACTCCACAAATAAACGCTGAGGTCAAAATGTCCGTAGTAACAAAGAAGTAAAGCGGATTTGTTGCATAGTCATAACGACTTCAGAAATGTCATTCCGCGATTGCCATTCGTGAGACCAGAAACGTGTCCACTGTACTGTTCGTTCCGACACCTGACTGATATTAGCTAGCTCCACACCTGAGAGTGAAGATAATGCTAACTAGCTCTGGACAAAGAGATTCATGTTGCTAGCCCAGATAACGTTAGCTGACAACAATGTAGTTCAGTTATTACTAACAAGGTGCGCTCTCCTTTTACAAAGACTGATGGCACTCAGTGATGCCGGAGATTTCCAAAGGCCTCTTGACAACATTGGGAAATGTGGGAACATTTCAAGTTAGCTACAACATGTCAAGTTAGCTACAAACTGTATCGCATGTATGCAATCTGGTTAGCATAACATATTAGCTTGCTAACTACCATGATGTGAAAAAGACATTGTGACATACCGTATGGAAATTACTTGCGCAGGTAAAACGAATGATAACTGTCAAACATCCTTTGATAAACCTTTCGTCACAAACTGAATTCCAGTAAAGCGAAAGTGGTTATCGCTCTTGGTTGCCAATTCTAAACACATCCACAGCTGTCATTTGACAAAACATAAACCAGGAAGTACATTATCTTCGCTATTTCCGGCGGAAGGATAAGTAATTTATTTGCATTTTTGTGTTTTTTTCCCCTTTATTTCTACAGGCGTTTAATTTGTAGTCGTTCAAATATTAACATTACCTTATATTAAATTAAATACGGTTAAATCCTTTTTTATTTTGTATTTCTGTCAATCATGTACTACAATATGCCACGTCACAGAATCTCATACCCATAACCTTCACACTCTTACATTAAAAAGAAAGCTAGGTAGCTATCAACACACTTTTTGTTAAACCAATCGTACCTAAAGAGAACCAGAGGTAAAACTCTTCGTCAAGTATTGATGAAATATTAAGGTTTTATTATTTATTATATATATAATATATATATTATAACTAAATATTGCTTCACGTTTTTGTCTGTAGCTCAACAGAAAGAAAACGGTTAGCGATAGCTGACCTTTTTTTTTTTTAGAAAGACGGTTCATAAGCGAACTTAGCTTCTAAGAATAGTATCCTATCCTAGCTAGCTAGTACCTTAATGTCAACGAACTAGGCTAGAATATTATTTTAGGACCTATCCAATACAATTATTAATTAGATTAAAATCCTCTCCGCAAGTTAGTTAAGTTAAGCAAAATGTTAAGTGGCTAACTAACCTAACGTATGCTAGCAGTGATATCATTCACTGATTTTAGGCGATAGTGTATGGTATCAAAGATAGACAATTTTTAGTCATGCAATTTAAGTATTTTAAATGTTGATGAATGTGAGCAGTGCATCAAATGTCTTGCTACAGCAGAGTAACCAGAATAAAAATGAAAGGACTGAAGATAATTCAATGATTTATTCAATGCTCACACATTACAGGGTTAATTGAATCAAGTCGGTCTGCAAAACAAGGACCGAATGGATTATTTTGACCACATTGCTAGTGAGGACGAAACAGCATACCTCTCAAGATGGATTTGGGTTCAGTGTGAATCACCAAACTGCCTGAAGTGGAGACATATTTCAAAACATGATGAATTGGACCTGGATAAGCCATGGTTCTGCCACATGAACCCAGACCCATTTCTCAGCCAATGCACAGTGCCTCAGGCTTCAAGCTACAAAGACTCCGCTCTTAGTAGGCAGGGTCTCCGGGTCATCTACTCCCAATTACCTGCTGGAAGCTTGGTTCTGGTAAAAGCCAGTAAGTGGCCATTGTAAGTACAACAAAAATGCCTAAAAAAAACTTTACTTCTGTGTGTGTTTTGTCATCATTAACAGTGTTAAATGGGGACGTTGTATTTGTGTGTATCAATGCACAGGTGGCCAGCAATACTGAGCCCTGATCCCTCCTATGATGAGTATGTGACTCATGATACAGATGGGAATGCGGTTCAGTACCATGTCGAATTTCTTGGGAGTCCTCACACAAGATTTTGGGCACTAGTACCCAAAGTGGAGCTCTTCCGTCTGCTGCCAACTAATGTGAGAGTCATTTAAAAGAGAAACCTTATGTACATATTTTGCGTCGTTAGGAGACACATGTTCAGTTGTTGTTGTTGTTGATGTTTTTCCCCTAAGGCCAAATGTTTGAAGGGCGCCTTAAAGCAATCCTATAAAATAGCCATGGAGGAAGCGATGCACATTCAAGACATGACTTGTGAAGAGAGACTTAAGCTGTGCCACTTTAAGCCACAAGAGTGTGAGTTGGTACACATTTAATTTCATTACCTTTTTTTAGGACAATGTTCATTGTAAATGCTATGTCATCTGTACAATGAGGTAATGTCTTTGTTTGAAGTGTTCAACATTTCTCACCAGTAGGTCAAAGGTTTTGACATGTTTGGATTGTGTTCATTTATTGTGCTCACAGGTCACACTCAATTGTCATGACACTGAGAGTGTGTCACTGTTAATCTGTGTTAGTGTAGTGCTTTTCCAGGCCACGGGACTACTGACATCAATAGAGAATATGATAACGGAATGTGCTACGGAGTCCCAATCAAAACAGTCGCACAACAGCACCACCAAGAGGCATGGCAAGGTACTTTTTTTTTTATCTTCACCTCCGAAGCTGCCCCTAAGCTATAATGATGACCATTTAGCGCAGTAGAGGTCCATGCCAGTGGTCCTCATTGTATCTGTATTAAGCTTATGACATAGACGATCATCAATTATAATTATCAATCAGCTAAAATGGTTCTTTTTGTTGTACACAAAGATTAACCAGGAAACAAGTGAAGATGGCATTGGTGACATTTTGGTCATTGAGGGATTCAGATTTGAGAGTGCCGCTTCAGTGGAGGAGTTGAGACAGCTGGATCGCAGACTAATCAAACTTAACAGTCTGAGTTAAGAGCCCTATTCTCATTATTAAAACTTAAAACCTTCTTTATTTTTTATGTGTTAGGTTTAATACTCATGTTATATTTTTCATATATACATTTATTTTATGTATTATTTATGGATACAGTGGTAGGTACATACAACATTACAGCACTTCATTCAGTTTCCAAGATAGCTTACATTCGTTCATTTAATTGCAAGATGGTTTCATTATGCAGCTTTGGTCAAAGCAAACTTTTTACATTAGACTTTGTGATCGCAATTTCCGGTATTTAGGATAAAATATGAAAAAGCTGTTCAATTTGTTGGATAAGTATTGACTGCACTGCTAAGATGCTCAATGTTGAATACAATGCGTCAAATTAAGTCAAATTTGAGTGAAATGAAATGTAGTTGTTGTATTAATCATTTCACATGACTGCCTCTACTTCCTGAACATACTAAATAATACTATGCATTATCGCAGAAGTGTATCTTCTGTCAAGTTCAAAGTTTTCAGTTGATTCATGTTTTTTCTATATTAAAGATTTGTTATTGAAAACACACCTCATTTTGTGTCATAAATCCCATTAACTGTGATGGACTGGAGTCAGAGTTCGTTGTTCGCATTGCTGACACTGAGATCTGTATAGCATTAGCATTAGCACCCCTTAGTGGTGAAGGAGATGGCCTGTGACAGGCAAGCCTGCACAGATGGTACAAGGCATAAAGATATGCATAAACAGAAAGTAAAGAAGCTTCCTATTTCATCCCAGAATAACTACATTCTAAAAAAAAGAAGGAACAGTTTCTGAGACTTTGTTTCTTATAATTGCAGTGTGCCAAAAGACCCTTTCGCCCACTTAACAGTTAAAAGCATTCCAGCAAGATTACAGTCCGCATGAACAGTAGTTGCAAAACAGTGCTGGGAAGGCCACGATTTTTTTTTTTTTTAACAGGGTGTTGGAAGAAGAGTATTTTATAGCTGTGTATTAACATTTGTTGAATTCACAAGTTCCAGTGTCATGTCTTCTAGCAGTTGAAGCTCAAACGCAAGTGCCTGTCACATACTTGCCCCTGTGAAGTTAAGGCCACAGCAGAGCAATCGCCTCATCCTCCCTTCACAAGGCAGAGAGCAGCATGTATAGAAGAGTGGAGACAGTTGGGTTGATAGACACTTATGAAAATATACTGTCGACCTAAAACCAGGCCTCAGGAAAGTGTGTTTACTGAAATGCTTGACACGTTAAGAGACTAATTCTAACATGATGAGGTAATTTAACCGCCACAAGATGGTGTCAGTGTGGTGCAAAAGTGACCAGAACTTGATATAATTATTATTTAGCTGAACTAATCAGTTGATATTGTTTACTAATATTTCATTAAATTATAATATGTTGTTTTAGGATTTTACTAGGTCGCAACAATTCAAATTGCTTTGCTTTTTCTGACATCAATCCCATTAAGCCATCTAAATGCTGAATACTGTTGGTCAAAATCATTGAGTTTTTGAAGATTACAGTCTTTAAAATGTGTCTTCCTTAAACTTTAAATGTTGTAAATTGTTTTATGTTCAGGTTGTTGTGCATAAGATCTCCAAGAATGACATTTAATCTGATGGTATTTTTTAGGGATGGTGATCAATCAGAGGACAAGGCTTTACTCTTGCATCTATTCACAGAGGACGAGAGTAGTTTCACAAAGTTGACTCACTAGTCTGAAAAACTCAGAACGTAGTCTCACAAAGTTGATATGTTTGTCTCTAACTAGTTCAAGGAAGTCTTAAGATTCTTATACCAAAATTGACATAATTAGAACACTTCATGACTTGACAAGTACATCACCAATCATGACTTGACAAGTACATCACTGCAATTAGTTGCAACAAACATTCAAACATTCAAACTACACCTGCTATCGTAGCATGTCGCAGATTCATCTTCATCAGTCGTCTCAGTTAGATAATCTGTCTCTGTATGACGGTGTATACAAGAACAGTGAGCTAACCATATCTCTGGCTCAGGCTCTGTCTGCCAGCCTAAACAAGAGAAGAAGGACATATACACAGAGAGGATATATCTACACTTCTGCACTTGGCCCCGATACTGGGACAGGAGCATGTCTCCAGTATACTCTTGCTCAGTTATCAGATCATGAATATAATACATATATAGCACGTATACATAAAGCACATTTTGACAAAAAGAATAAAACTCAGAAAAAATCAGAAAATTCATCCCTGTCAAATCGCAGTATATTAACAATGAACCCAGACCTAATTGTTGAGTTTTTATTATTTCACACAAGATTTGTTTCAAGCCTTGTAGGAAATAACTTGCACAAATCTGGTGTCTTAACATAGCAAGCACAGTAGACAAATTGTTTGGGCATTTGTATCTTCCTCACAACTAGAAGCCAAAATGTGCAGCATAATTTAATAAGAAAAAAGATACTTTTCACATTCTCACAAATTCTATCATAGTTAATGTTCATGAAACTATTAACCCTTGTTAAGCGTAGCCTGTATGACTAAAGTGTTAAGTCATTGAATACAAACCCTCTCTATTTTTGATGCTTACCAAGCCCTGGTACTTCCTTCAGGAAATTAGTTTCTTGTCATTGTGTAATTCTTCAGTGGCTTTTTCTGGTTGGAAAGACACAGTTGACCTTAACACCCACGTCTTATTCAGCTTCACCTACTCCTAGTGCACACAGATGCCCAGACCCTTTGCCTTTACAAATTTAAAGAAGCGTTTTGCAGCCATAATTGTTGTGCCTTGCATGCACTAGTGAAATTAAATTAATGAATATTTAAATTAGTGAATAAGTATCTTAGTAGTTTGGTTAATTGTAAATAATTTACACTGTTAAGACTGCAGGTGTTCAGCATTAAAGACCTATGATCCAACCGTGTGTAACTTCTGCTATGCGCTCCGGCCTAGTCCTAGGTGGGGGAGGGGTGCTATGCGCTTCGGCCTAGTCCTGGGTGGTGAATGGGTGCTATGTGCTTCGGCCTAGTCCTGGGTGGTGGAGGGGTGCTGGTAACGGCGGGAGCTCTGGGGGGCAAAGGGCTGCCTGGCCCAGAGGCCTGAAGCAGCTGCAGCTCGCTGTGACTGCAGCCGGTCCCTCCTGGGGATTCTCCAGCCCAAGCCCTCTCTGGGTGGAGAGAGCAAGAGGCGGGTGAGGCCCCGGGAGATGCCTAATAGGCAGCATCGCTTTTCCCTGTTTAACTTTAGCCTCCAAAGCCACCTGCATGTCAGTCATGGCTGGACCGAAGAGGCCTGTTGGGGAGATGATGGGCTAATCCAGAAAATGCACTTCATGTCTATATCACCCCTGTCTGGCAGTTTGAGCCACAGGTGCCTCTGTGCAACCACTGGCCCATGGATTGAACGGGGCAGCGGCTCAGGACCCATAATGTAGTGTGGATATCAGCCAATATCTCCTCCATCCAACATACCTGACCTCCTCCAACTTGACCAGGTACACCAGTAACATAGACAGTGTATTTTGGGCTCATGCTGACCTACAGATTTTATACAGTGTAGCTGCCAAAAGGCAGATCTACGTACCTGCTGAACAAAGGGTGCCAGTGTTGATGGAAGTGTCATATTAGTCTTAATCAACCAGAGATATTCTCAAAAATGGACTATGGAATGGAACACTAATGGAACACTCTCACTATGGGAGATGATGGAATAGATCTTCTCTTTAACGTAAATAGTTACTGATGCACGTCTATTTTGTGTTTGATTTACAGGTCTAACGTTACCACAAAAATTATGGAGCAATGGAATTCCCCCTTGTAATGGAAGGTAACACCAGAGACGTAAGACGTAACAGTTGCTTTTTTGAAACTTTTATGTTGTAAAATAAAAATTGTTTGTCTAAAAAGTATTTCTGTCTAACTTGTTATATTTGGCTGTATTGGCTAGTTTACCTTATCATCATCTTTAATATTAGCCTAAATAATTGATTGCCTATTAGGCTAAATTAGCACATATATTGAGCTATTGAGCTGGAGAAGGTATGACTTTCAATTTAGTCAAATAGTTTGGTTTGTTCAGATGAAGTATTGTGTTTTAACATGAACCAGCATATGGGTTTAAATTGCTGGCTGGATTTGCTTAATCCAGTATTGGATTGGTCTAAATGTTACCCAGCGGCTGAGTTAAAATACCGATGCCAACCCATTCAGATGGGGTAGGTTGACTCAACATTGGGTTGGTCGTAATAACCCAGCGACTGGGTTAAACTAGCAACCCATTGTGCTGAGTTAAGATGACCCAACATATGCTCTGTCCAAATTGGGTTGTTTTTAAACCAGTGTGTAAAAAAAAACATTTAATTTTTATTTTAGATTAATTTGCATAAATTAAAAGATTTATATTATTTTCTTCTATAATGGCTTTGTTGGAACTACTATATTGTTATCAGTATTTGTAATGTAATGTAAGGCATACTTCATGCAGAAGATTTGTGATGAGAGGAAAATCAAGGAGACATGCAACCCATTTGGATCAGGAATCCCTTTTATTTGGATCAGCAGTGCTAACACTCTAAGATATTATACAGGTAGACAATGATCATTAAAACAGATATAAGGTATAAAAAGTATAAAAATAGATTTCCTGGAGAAAAAAAACATCATCCAAGGAATGTTTTTAAATAATCCATATAAAAAGACCCACTGTAAAAGTGGGTAAACGGTCAATGTTTAAAATCAGAAGGGGAATGTCAACACAACACACAACCTGAGTCTGTTAAATCCTTTAGCAGAGCACAGGCACCAGTGGAATTTAGTGCAAAGTAAATGCGTAGCTTAGTACTGCAGTGTGCAGTGGTTCCAGAAGCAAGCATTACGCCACTTATGCCTTACCAGTTTACCAGTAAAGTATTTTACGACGGAATGTGTCTGGGCATGTGAGAGGAGAAATCTGGAGTAGGAAAGAAAGTGAAAACCTGTCAGCCCCCTTCTATGCTCAGTTGCTTAGTTCGTCATGTCCAACCAGTGATCGCAGACACAACTTAAAACACTGCTTAAAAGCCCCTCTTAAATGTTCATAGTTAGTGCTTAAAACCACCCTCTCAGCTTTGGGTGGGCTGCTCTTGTTCGACATCGTTGCTGGTGATCTCTGTTCTCACTCGAATGTCCACACCTCCAGCTCCCGCACGGCAAAGTCATGGTGTGCGGAGAGAGGTTGGTTGTGGAATGTGTGGCAGGTGTAGCTGGAGCCACGGCACAGATCGGCACCCAGCCAGAGCCCAAATGAGCCCCTAGAAGAGAAAAACCGGTTCCAGAAAAGCCGTTAACTACTGGGAAGTACCGATTGCCAGAAAAAAAAAGCTAGAAGCATGAGTGCTTCGCTAGTGTATGTTCACCGCTGATTACTCACCCTCCTCCCCCTAATTGTAGTGAGTCCATGAAGCCCTTCACAAAGTAGGAGTTTTCCCCAGTCCAGCTGAACCTCTGTGTGAACATAAGTCATGTCAATATCCACTTTGGACAAAAGCATCTGCCATATACAGATCTCTGCACACCAAAACCACCAGACACAGGAACAGTTTTTTCCCCCTTGCCGTCACTCTAATGAACAGTTGACAAATGATTATATTATATATTATATTTATTTATTTTATCCTAAACTGTTGCATGTATATTTTTCAGTTTAAGTACATTGAGAGCAATTAAACCCAGGAAAAAATTCCTTGTATGTGGAAATGTACTTGGCCAATAAAGATGATTCTGATTCTGATTCTGATATCCCATAAACATAAATACCATAATATCCGTGCCAATCAGTGTTAGAATATCAAGCCTAATGAAAATTAATGTAGCATTAGCAATTTACGCTACCTTAAACTCTGGACTGAAGCTGTAGAGGAAGGTCTCTCCGGTTCCATAGCAGCCTCTGCTCACTCGGAAGGGATGGGAAGAGAAAGCACCGAACACCTGCAGAAGATGGGACATCCATACAGTACATGAGCTCAGATGTTCATTTTACACACAAACCAATTGCAATGGTAAGTTCCACACGTGGTTCACATGGGGAAAACACTAAGATTCTGGCTTTTTTTTTTGGTGTGTTGCTGTGTGCCAATGGAAGTATGGATGTATAGTGCATGTGGATAAGTAAAACACAAGAGTAAGTAAGGCAATCTGATGCAGTACTACATTTGTATATGGATTCTATCACCAGGGCAAGGATGAGGCTGAAAGGGTGAGGAGATTGTCACCTGGTTTTCCATATCCTTGATGACCAAGAGCACGGGCCTGTCTATGCTTGCCATGTTCCTGTAGAGAGTCCTGAGGCTGGTCCCGTGCACAGCTGTACTGTACGCCAGTCGCCACGGATAGCCTTGTGTTCGGGCAGGTAGGTGGGCCACCAGCTAAAATAAAACAAAATACACCGTCAATTTGTAAATAAATATCACAAATAGATGTGCTTATGAAATAAAAAAAGAATGAAATAGATGAAAATAAATGATGAAAAATGGTAATAAAAAAATGTACCGTCCTTGAATCATACTACCCTTCAGGATATTAGGGTCCACCGTTGGGCTATTGTTTGGTGTAGTGTATCATTGAACATAGCTCCATAAGTAATGTTTGCTATGAGGGTGAGGTTAACCCGAGAGGGAGACTATAAAAGACTACAACAACTCACCCTTTCAAGGTGCTGCTCCTGTAGTATTTGGCTGGGGTCTCTCAGTTCTGGCAGTAGATCCTCTGGCTCTTCATCTTCCGAGTTACATCTGCTTTGCCTGCGCTTCTGATCTTTAGCAGTGATGATCTAGAGGTGACAGACACAGCCTCTTGGTTAACAATGTTGTTTGTGTTTTACAACAATCTATGGAATCCATACAATACATACACATACTGAACTGAAGAAAAGTTCATGCTTATAATTCTTTTGTCTTAGATAAAAAAAAAAATCGTAGAATGTCATTTCTTGAAAGTGAATCTAAAAGGTAGCACACATACACAATATGCTGTCATATGAACATACATTTTTTTATACTGATAGAATTGTTCTATCTACTTATATGTTCCATATATGTTGCCACATTGACTATAGCAGTCCATTACACTATTAATGTTTGAGTCAGTCAAGTAGTCAGTCAGCTAAACTGAAGCATCCAGTATACTGTTCATTCTACAGAATGCACTCTTACAATTGGAATACATTAAATCATGCTTCTCTTATTAGTAGGAATATTAAGTCAAGACAAACCCACCTGCACAAATGGTTCATCACCATTCTTTGCAAAATAAAGAATCCTAAAATTGGCCAGTTTTGGTGCCATGGAAACTGATGTCTCGATATATTACTGAGGAACAAATGCAGCTTTTTTAAACGGGTGGATAGGCAGCCTGTGTGAGGACTCTCTGAAGCTCCTTTAAATGTGCCCGGCAAAATGCTTACCGGATACTTGTCTGATGCACTCATGTGGTTTAGTTTCATTTCTCGTGAACAGCTCGTTGGTGTAGACCTAACAGGGAAGTACCATGTATGGACTTCCCTACTATCTGTGCTGCCCTTGTTGTCTCTCTTGCAGATTGCAATAGAGTGCAAAACGAAACCACTCTGATTCTTGAATTGTATTTGAATATTTGATCTGCCAGGGCATGTTGTAAGTAGACAGCAGACCCAATCATTGCAACATACTGTCACACGATCTGAGCCGGATCCATGTCTTCTCTGTCATGTGCCCCATGTCTCACTCCCAACTCACTGGCTCTTCCAGGTGCCTGGTCTAACACACCTGTGGCTAATTGGACCTCGTCTCCTCCCTGTGCCTGGCCCAACACTCCTGTTGCTAATTAGACCTCGTTTCTTCCCTGTGCCTGGTCACACACCTGTGTCTAATTGGACCTCGTCAATGCCTGTGTTAAACCGCGCTCTGAAGAGCACTCAGTGCTGGATTATCTCCTCGCTTGCCTGGTCTTTCTGTTGAATTCCTCCTGCCTGTTAGCCTGGAATTACCTTTGGATTGAACCCTTTGTGGGTTTTCTTGGACTACTTTGGACTGTGCATTTAGCCCTGGCGTGGCCTGTGAGTTTTTATGTTTCTGTCTTTTGCTGCCTGCCTTGCCCCATGTTTTATATCTTCTGAGCTTTGCTGTTTTTTCTGTTGGATCTCCAGCCTCTGTTTTTGAAAGACATTCACTCTGCATAAAGGATTATTAAAAGACCCCTTTTAAAGAGACTTTGTTGCCTTTGTCTGCTTTTGGTTCCAAACCTGTTTTATTCCGGCCTCAGCAGCCGTGACGCATACCTCCAAGGTTTTGGGGATGGATTTCTTGTGGAGTGGGTTGTCAATCACAGCCAGTCGGTCATTCTCCACCACGAAGAAGCCCTGTTTTTCGGCGCCCTTTGTGTAGATGTCTGGTGACCACTGAACAAAGAAGGTGTAAAGGTGGTCCACCCTGAGACAAGACAACACATGCACAGTTAAAAGCCATATCTGCCCAAGCAGAAGATGATGACCCTGTAAGTATGAAACACGACTACAGCCTTATAACTTCCTCTGCATGTATTCAATCTTTCAGTTTGACTTCAGCTCAACTAAATTCACATTAGACTCAATATTTGGATGCAATTCATCTGGAAAGGATGGCAAAAGTGCACTGTTGCTTCCTGCAAGTCATCTCCATGCCACATGCATGCTGTTTCTTTAAACAATGCATGTTCTTGAAACTGGAGAGGAGGAATATCTGGGAGTATTTTCCGTCTGCCCTGGAATTTACTTTTTTTTTCTTCCCTTCACAGAACATTAAATCCTGTCGGGGGTTCTCCTGGTAGCTACTGTGACGGTTGAAATCATTTATAGGGTGGCAGTTAACTCCCCACTTCATTGAAACTTTCACACATTGCTGCAGAACTATTAAAGCCTTTTCGTCCCCTGTAGTTAACTAACAGGTATTTCAACAGTCTCGGCCTTACATTCATGATATATTTGATGTACAGAACTTACTCTCCAACGCTGTATGCCACACCCATCTTGAGGAGATGCAAAGGTAATCCACAGGTAACTGCAGGAGTCGGGAAAGGAGGAAGAGGAGGAGGAGGAGATGGAAGAAGAGGAGCAGCAGTGGGTCTGGAGGATCAGTGCTATGTTAGCATGTCCACGCCGTCTCCACTGCTGGCTCTGTGGTTTTATACCGGCCCGTTGGCTGACATAAGCCAAACCCGAGCCAAAACCCTCCCCCTAAGGTCCTTCAAGGCCGCACTGCCCGGTTTATGACAACGTTTCACAAGTGGGTTAGCGAGCCTACGGGGTGACATATTAACTTGACCCGCTAGCTTCCCCTGGGCTGGACGGGGCTCGGAGAACCACTGTGTCATTAATGTCACAGGGAGGCCATTGGTTATCCTGTGAATGAGGTCTTACCCTGCAGAAAATACACATATTCCCAAGCTCTTAGATATACCTAATATATAACAATGGTGATTTGATGTGATCGTACTGTGTTTTCATAGTCATATTCGTAATAGAACGACGATGTTTAAGGGATAGCTTGATCCCCCACTCCCCACTGAGCATTATATTATTCCTCTAACTATCATTATTTATCTCCCGTTTGTTTGAAGTGGAGATGATCCAGTTACATAATATACATGTTAGTCAACTAGATCAGTCATATCTGTGAATACAAGTGTTGATACTAGTGTTTTCCGGTCAACCCAGGTCAACTGCTTGGAGGGCAGCAATGCTAACCACCTTACGACTGTGTTTAATGCTTCAGTGAACTACATCCGTTGTACGTGACCAATAAAACACTTGAATTGAATCAACTTGATTGTTGCAGGGCATCATAGAATGTTTCTCTCCATCCTTAGGTTAACTGTTTTTTGTGAAATCTGCCACAACACATTTTCACCCAGTAAAACTCTTTTCTTTTGCTCTTGGTTGTGTTTCTCCGACTGGCACCAACTCAGACATGCACACAGGGTAATCCGTAATCCTTCACCATCCTTCAGTCTGTCTTTTCAAAGAGAAACACTGATTAAATGTATGGAAGCTTGTCTTTTCTCACTAGCAAAGTAGCAATGCCTGGATATTTTGTGGTGAAATGATAATGACAGGAACAGACTACAACGGACCGTCAGGTCTGCATAAATGATTATCGGTGCCAACCTGCCCACCATCCAGGACCTGTACACCTCCAGAGTCAGGAAAATCATTGCAGACCCCTCACACCCCGGACATAATCTGTTCCAACTTCTCCCCTCTGGCAGGCGCTACAGAACTCAGTACACCAAAACCACCAGACACAGGAACAATTGCTTCCCCCTTGCATTGAGTGTACATTGAGAGCTACTAAACCCGGAGTCAAATTCCTTGTATGTGTAAACTTACTTGGCCAATAAACACAATTCTGATGTGGAGTCAGCAAAAGTGGCAGAAGGCTTCAGAAAGCCTTCCAACATTCTCCAATGAAAGAGGAAGGTTTCTACAACTGTCAGGATTGCAAAAACTTTTAAATACAGCCACACAGATAATGCTGACATACTAAGATGTGAGGGTTATATCATATCATGAAAGAAAATTAAATCTACACAATTCATAGAAAACATAGCAGCAACAGGCCCCACCAATCAAACGTGAAGAGAGACTGGTGTAAGACTTGTTTCTCTCAGGCCAGATATTGTTACAGAAAGCTTTTCTGGTTCGATCTGGATGAATGTGTTTTCTTAACAAGGGATTGGCACATTTTGCTTCAGTCACATTATGTAAATGTACATTAGCTGTTTCATTCACTTTGACATCAACTCAAGTGGCAAAGATAGTCATAGAGCAAAGTTATTGTGGTCATTACTGTTGCCGCTAGCAATCAACTGTTATGTTATCCTGACTAGATGCAGGGCCTATATACCTGTTACATGATCATCCTTATTAGATTACCTAATTAGCATTTACATTAGCATAGCTTACAGTGTGTAAATAAATGACTGGAATAAAACGGGTCCTTTATGCCCAGTAGTAGTATAATTACTTTGACCTGACTTAACTGAGCGGAGAAAGTTGTCGCTGACCTACTTGTTGACGTGTAGGACAATGTTCGTGCAGTTTGAGTAGTGGTTGCTTTACCTTTCCCACCAAAATGCCTTTTATGGGTCACATGCAACCACACTCTCAATTGAGATGTTTCAGTAAGACCTGTAACCATAGTGCCGAGGTTAACAACCGACTTAGTTTTACCTTGAGGGCGTTTATGAAAGGTTAACTGGAAAAGTTCACTTGCAATGCATGGAAAGTACCACATCCTTTAGCTTTGTGTTTTTGTTTTTCCGTAGTGATTGATTGGCTCCAAATTGTGCATTCCCTTGAAAGACCAATAATCCATGGAATTAATGTTTATAGCTGTATTTTCGGTGATAATGAAGAAAATAGTTTAGATACGCAAACTAGTGGATAAACCATATGAATGTTAATAACAAGATGGGATAACACAACCACGTCTGGTAGATGGTACTAGGTGAAATTGCAAACATGTAATGTAGGTCAAGAAGGAGGAATGTTTGTACAGGGTAGGAATCCCCCACCTCCATCTGTGCCCCAAAAGGACTGCCCAGCATATGGAAATAGATTCGATATGACTAGCTTATA
The DNA here is from genome assembly GCF_900700415.2 of Clupea harengus. Lineage (NCBI taxonomy): Eukaryota > Metazoa > Chordata > Actinopteri > Clupeiformes > Clupeidae > Clupea > Clupea harengus. The sequence goes on along the minus strand of NC_045162.1, from coordinate 27,044,005 downwards.
GAACATATAAAACATATAAGGTACACTTATATTAGTGAGGCTTGACACGCAAAATCCATATAGTATATAAGTGTATTACAGTCTGTGCCTCAATGTCGTGTATAATGTCGTGTATAAGTTGTAGTCAAAAACCTCCAAATGTGTTATCATCAATTTCAGCAATACTATGAAAGACATCAGATAAGACGATTATCTTAACCTGTATTAATCTAACAGGATCACATTCTGTGGGAAAATGGCTTCATATGAAATGCTCTTTGGCATTCTTCCAAAGACGACTCAGCTACTCAGCTACATTATTTCAGTGTTATCATCCTTGTCCTTGGTTGTCGGGATTTGGCCACAAGTTTTGTTACCGTACAGCCCAATGTCGATGTTTGTGCCACAACTAATACTGACCACATTTCAAAGTTGAAAATCCCCCCCCCCCCCTTAATACCACATTTCAAATGAGAATTTCCTTCTCACATTTTTAAATGATCTAGCAAAACATCTAAATGATACAATTAAACCGGACCATTCTTGCTTTCAAGGTAGAATCACTGATACAGCACATTTTCAAAAGACAGGAAGACAAAGACAATGAGACAGCTATGGGGAGAGAGAGAGAGAGAGAGAGAGAGAGAGAGAGATTTTTTTGACAGTCAACATGTCTGCAGGATAGGGCTCAGGGCAAAGGTTTTCAGGCCAGTTCAGGATCTGTGTTGCTCAGCACGTTGGCTGAAAACCTGGCTCTCGACCAGTGTGAGGAGCCAAGTGAAGTTAACTGACTTTGACCATGTCACCCCTTTGCAATTGCAGCTAAAAAACAGCTCTCACTGTGTGCTAGTGTGTCCTTTTAAACTAATGCTATAATACATGATGGATTCAGATGCAATGGCTGCTGATGAAAAAAACTTGGGCCCGTAACTCGTAGTTGTTGATCAAAAGTATTTCAGGATGTGACGTAAAGTGCTACAGCAACTTTTGAGGTTTTTACAAGGTAAAAGTTATGAGTTCCATACAGTACAAAGCAGCAACCTCCCCCATACCCATTGCAGCGAACTATGACCGCAACACCAAATAGCAAGGCTTGTTGGCACGGCAGTCGGAGCACGTACTCATGTGTAGTGATGGAACTCCGTCACACCTACATACATGTCTGCAACCCACAGGAAAATGGATAATTTCACAAGGGTTTTTCTTCTCTCTGAAAAGATCCCTAAACTCTTCCACTTCACCAAATGCAGGTTTAACTGAAACAGCCCTCACATTCACAGCTCCGACTTTCTCTTGGCACAAAGTCAATGGTCTGCTATCAAATCCAACTCCTACTGCAACTATATTAACACACGTTATGATAGTGTAAGAAATGACAGTATGTCCTGTGAGTGAACATGACATTCATGATCAAGCAGCTGCTGTTACAACCAAAAGTTGGTCAGCAAAATCTCCAAAATGGGAATCTTATCATGGTAACAAAAAAAGGAAAGGTTGCCAGACCTGTTTGCAGTAGGAGCCTAGCTCATTGACATTAAAAGCCTAGGAGGAGTCTTAAACAGTATATATGGCCAGAGTTGGAGATGCTTGTGGTTCAGATCTGCACCACTGAATCCGGAGTGTATTCAACGTGCTTCATTACTGCACTTTACTGGAATAAGGACAGATTGCTGCATCAACCACAAGACAAACATTCTTTTTCTTACAAAAGTCAACATTATAGTTCTTTTTTATTTCACTCTAATTCCACTGTAATAATTTCAGGGTTTTGGAGATAAACAACATCACCCTGGGTAGTCTATAATCCTTGCAGCTCTATGTTAAGGTTGTTGATACAATCCCATTAGTGAAACTGCATGTTGGAGCATTTTGAAAATGCTGGGATTTGGTGAGTTATACTGGCATGAAATCCTTCCCTTTTCCACCACACCCAGTCACATTATATGGGGAGGACTAAGCTTGGAGAATTTCAATTGCAAATACAGCTATGGCAAGGTTAGTGTTGGCTTGGTTAGAAGTAACACATGAAACAAAACTATCAATCTGAAAGTTTCTGATAGACAGACAGAATTGACCCTAACAACGTCTCTCACTCAGGATCAAGCATGCAGACTTGATGTATACCACCATAGACTTAGTGTGTCGGTTGTGTACATTTCAGTAAATTTAGAGCATTTGTGTACAGGGAGCTAAAATTAAAGGTTTATCTGTTTAAAGTCCAACTTGTGCTGGCAAAAAATAATGGATTAGCTGACTCAAAGGTACCTCAGTCAAAATTTGTAAAGGGGCACACAGTGACACTTAAAAGAATAAATCTAACGAGTTCCATTTTTTTCATGGATAGTGACGAGTAAAGGCTAAGTCTGCACTAACACTAACACTAACACACAAAGCACTAACTAAGAAGTCATGGCAAGCTAGATCGACAAAATAATAATTTGTAATGTACTGACACCAATACATTATGAGGGCAAATACAGCGGCCTTCTCATATCAACATTCTCTGTGATGGTATTAGACATTCTCCACCTTTAACATGAAATTATCACTCTATTAAAACTGCTGCCATTACACCATTCATGAGAGAGCTGGACACTATTTATTTGAGTGCCTGTCATCAGAATGCAAAGGCCGTTAAGATCATTTGCTAAACAGCACACAGCGCCATCTTGTGGTAACAAAGAGGAGTTCAGATGAGTAGTAATAAAAACATGACTGCATTACCTCTCTTCTCACATCTGGAAAAATACTGATCTGTATTTTACATGAAACAGTCCTAGAACATTACCATATATAAATGATAAATGATAGATAATATAGACCTCGTTAATAAAATACACAGTCCAGTTTAGAGATGAATACAAAAAAAATCTACTCACCAAATCAGGCTTAAATATGACTGAGACTATACAGTCTTCAAAGAAAGCTATATAGAGAGGTTTACAGGACTGCTGCTTGACTGCTGATGATAAGCACCTCTGTGTTAATTAGTAACCACTAAACTGACCCACTCATTCTGCTCAGCATATAGTCTTTGGCTTGACCAGTAGATGACTTTTGGCAAAATGTCAAACAATCCCTACCATAACTGTCTACATAACGTACTGCAGCGATACTCCTGAAGGTCTAATTGCATTCGATTGTGTTGTGTGCTCGTTGTATCCATGAGAGACTGTTAAAGGAAAATACCACAATGCCACGAATCTGTGCTTTAGCATCAACCTGAGATTGAAGTGCATTTCTTTTTTTTCTATTTGATATTACAGCGAGTCTTTTGGAGAAATTGTTCTGATTCTGATTGTTTTAGACCAGTTACAAAGACTGTGGAGGTGAAGCTGTATATGTAATATGATTTTCTGAGTGTCTATTTTGCTCAGCACTTACTGTTAAAAACACCTTTATAGAGAACATGGAAAATATGTAGTGTATTGGCTGTTCCATACCTAATGTCCAAACTACATGTCAGGTAACTGTAAGCTACTCTCTGGAGTTTGTTTATTAGATGTAAAAAGCTGTAAATGGCATTTTTCGCGTCCTGTGGAGAAAGTTGCTGTGAAGTGTTAATCCATTAAATGTTTTGAAAGTCTGTGCTGTGTTAAACAGGATTCTTTATTGCCTGGCTATTAATCCCCCCCAATCTACGACACAAACGGACATATGGGTCTATTCTGAGTGAGACAATATTTTTCCCCAGATTAAAAAGAAACCTTAATGGCCCTCAATGGAAAAAATCCTTCAAAGCCCTCTTTGAGACCTGCTTGCAACCAAGGCAGAAAGAACAATGTTACCTACAGTACAGACCATTTTGTGCTTTCACTGCACTGACAGTTTAACAATGTTTTACTGCCAAGCAAAGGCCAAGTTGATTACATTGAAGCCTGTGGAGTTTCAAACGTCCAACTGAGAGACAGGGGGGGGGGGGGGGACTAAAGAACAGGAAGTATTTTTGCTCGTTTGAAAAGGCATAATGGTTCAACAAGCATGTCAGAATAATGGGATTAACGAGGCTACTGTTGATTTGATAACTGGTTCTTAGATTGTTCTCGGTGTTGTTCACTTGTTCACAGGGTGCAACAACGACTGAAGTCACATTTAAAGCAGTACACAAAGCACACACAGTTTCACAAAGCTAGATGCCATTGTCATTCTCGTTGAGGTTATTGCCAACTGGGGTGTCAGCATACCTTCAAATATTTCCATATCCTAGCTATCTGCACCAGAGCAGAACATTTAATGAAATATTCAGTCTAATCATGTCGTTTGGAAACTGTGTAAACTCTTCACGACAGGCCCATACAACTAGGTGATGAAGCTTGGAAAGTATCCAATACATCTCCACATTATACAACGGCCACTAAATCCATCAAATTTCAATCGCGCCTGCGACAGACAAGCACGCAACGTCAATAGTCTACAGCGTTACACACTATGCAAATACTAACGATCTGCTTTCAACAGCAGAAACTTCACCTGAGGCATGCTCGACCATGTCGAAACGCAGCGTGCGTTTATTGTTTGGCCAGGCCGGCTTACACTGTTGTTTCTATCCAGGAGAAAATTGAGTGTGGCAGCTTAGCTGGCTGGTTTCCAAGACCGTTTCATTATGTGGCGATGACCCACTAGGGGGTCTTCTGGGTCCACAACCCAAAGTATATAACTCGCGCGGACCTGAGAGTGCCACCTCGATGGAATGCGTGAAGACACTCACTACAAGTCGCAACAACGAACGTTTCCACAGACAAGAAGGTCAGAGTGCTTAATTAGATATTACTGAACGCACGCAAACTTGCAGAGGTAATAAGAGTTTTCTAACTTTTATCACTCTGTCTTTTCAAGAGATGCTTGCCGTTATTTTCCTCGCGATAATACTTGGGATAAATGCTCATCCATTTGACGAACTACACCAATATGTGGACGAGCATGTGGAAGATTATGTACAGGTAAGTTATTGCCCAGGTATTATAAGGGACAATCATGGACAACTCTTAATAATTCATTAATTGTATAAACTGGAATCCATAACCAGAAAGATTAACACAGTAAATGATATAATTTAGGAATCAGCATTGTTATGTTTTTCATCTCAATGATTTTTGCTCCAGAAATGGTTATCCTGCACTGTTGTTCAAAATCGTGAGTTACTGAGGGTGTTAGTCTTGTATAATATACATACATAGGTCTAATATTATACATAGTCATTTATTTTCCTTCAAAAAGACATGATGTCATTACATTACATGAAGGACTCGATCCTTTGTGTAACAAATTGCGAACATAAACACAAAAGGACATCATTTCCCTCCTGTGCCCTTTCAAGGTGAAGTCCTTGATAATAATCATTACACTTAAGCAAAATCCCCCCTTTTGATTCTTCTAGCTGTTTGTCCAGTGTATGCTCCAAAAAGCCTCTGGTGTTTGTGCACAGTCCTGGCTCTGTGTGTAAGACAACCAAAGTGTCTCGAACTGAGCCATACACTATTCCAGACATTTAACAAGGTGCTTCAGGAGCACAAAAGCGAGGGGTGAAATGTGATTGGCTGTCAAGCTCAAATATCAACAACTTTTTTTTTACCAGAATTGAAGACTGTACCTTTTTTCCTTCACCCGCATCCACTCAATAGGCAGTGTGGGGTTGTAGCAGTGTAGCAATGTATAGAAATGGCAATAGTTTTCATCCCCAGCCATTTGAATGGAAGCTTTATAACAAAGGGAATGCCTTCAAAGCGATATGTTCTGTGTTGCAACAGGCTTTGAGAGAGTGGGTGGCAGTGGAGAGTGACTCCAGTGATGCCACCAAGAGGCCAGACCTACACCGCATGATGGACATGACCGCGGAGAAGTTAAAAAACATGGGAGGGGAGGTGGAGATGGTGGACATTGGATCACAGGAGGTCAGAAGATGAAGTTGATGCTGTATGCAACACTATTCTGTTGTAGTGTCTGAGCTTGAGAGAAGTTAATAAGTGCCAACATCACTGTGTTACTGTAATGGTAATATAAAGTATACTTTTTATACTCTACATACTGTGCTCTATACTGTAGTAGATTTAGTAGACTATATGCTGTACAATCAGTAGTCTACATTAAAAAACGTACCTCATTCAATCCTAATGACCACCAATAAAAAGGTGTACGAGATTTAAGCTTTAAACCGTAAAACATTTTTTTGTCACGTCATAATCAGCTTCCTGATGGCACAACCATCCCTCTACCAAAAGTGGTCACTGCCCAAATCGGTAAGGACTCCAACAAGCACACAGTGTGCATCTATGGACATGTGGACGTCCAGCCGGCCAAGAAGGAGGACGGGTGGGCAACAGATCCCTATAACCTAACTGACATTGATGGTAAGTGTCCCTTGCCCCTTGGGGTCACCGGATAGAAATGTCATCAACAAGAACCAAGAAAATAATTCTTTCATTCTGAAAATGCTTAGCTTATCCTGGTTGCTTTTCATATTGTACGCCACATGCTGTGCAGAGCCTATGCTGCAGCCATATGGTCAGTAGTTGTTCGTTTTTAAAGCCAATTTTGTGAAATATATAATGAAAGAGCAACAACTACACATTATTTAGGCCCACTGATTAAAAAACATGGAAATCCGGTTACAACAACGAGAGCCAACCTTTTTGGGATGGTAGTCAGAGAGTATTCACCCAGAAATCATGGACTCGGCTACAATGCTCAATTTAGTGATTCACTGATGATAGCTGTCTTTGATTTTGTGTAAAAAAAAAAAAAAAAAAACATTTTAATGACTGTTAAACATTGTGTATGTTATTCCAACAGGGAAGCTATACGGGAGAGGATCATCTGACAATAAGGCTCCAGTTCTAGCATGGATGCATGCAGTAGAGGCCTACCAAGCTCTCGATCTGGTGAGTGACTGATCAATAAATAAATCCCTTTGATTCATTATCAATATCACAATTTGATTTAACTTCTCAGGATGTTACTTTCAGACAGTATTTTACTTGGTATTTGGGATTACAGAGTGAGAAAGTTTAATGGTTAAACTTTAATCCCTCTTGAGCACCAGACTTGCTTAGTCATTACGAATGGCTAAAGGAGCAATTAGCTGAATTTGGTCAAAAGTGTATGGGATTAGAATTGCGGACACCTTTAATACACATACAAAGTAAGAACACATGTAAATATTTCAACCATTTACATCAGACAAACAATATGACATGAGTCAACCCTACCAGTGTAGTTAACTAAATAACCCCTAAAGAACTCACATGTGAATTTACAGGTTGTTCAAAATGTCACGCTCTGTCTCGCTACATTCCTTCCCATGGATAATGTGTATTTCCATTGGTGATAACTCTGAAGGTGAACTTTAAGATTTGGCGGATTTTTCCCTTTGATTTCTACGCCACAGATGCTGTTACCTGAATTTACCGCTTTCACTATTAAATCCGAAATAAACCCATACAGGACTCACACATTTCCTCTCTGTGATATCTGACTTCTTTACTTGATAATAATTACTATTAATTTCGTGTAGATCCTAAGATACATCTTAAGGTTGTTGGCTGTAGTTATGCAGATTTTTTAGTTTTTTAGCAATCATTATTAGTTTAGTTTAGCTTTAGTTTCACATTTTCTGTGGGCAAATTATTTGAATCAGTTGATGAAAATGTCTCATCACAATTTGTTTTTGTTTTTGTTTTACTTTACACTAAAACCCCTGGTGTTCACTCCAAGTAAGGTATGCTAACGTTACATCGTTACAGGTTCCCCTGATATGCCTCTTAATACATTTCACACATCAGTGGCTTCATTGCAGCTGTAATAATCAGATTATGATAGCAGTGCGACTGTAGATTAAATCGTTGGAAACAATAAAGCGTTCCATCACTCATTGATCTAACTTTTGGACTACACTACCCATAAACCCCAGCAATAACAACCATAGGTATGCCTACTGGAACCCAGGTAGCCCAAAGCACAACATATATGCTGTCTACTGCTGTGCAAGTGTATAGAAGTAAAATGATGAACTTCAATAGAGCAAAGGGGGATGGTTTTAAGCCCAAATCAGTTTTGAATTTGCTATGCTGTTCATTACAATAATGTTAGTCAGCTCACATGTCAACTCAATTCAACTGCCACATTATTTCCCTGTAATAATATTGCCGTCATTTTAAAGTAACAATATGTAACTTTTTTACCTTAAAATAACAGCTTGAAAAAAATTGTGGCGCTACAATTACTTTTAATATGGAGAATGGCCTCTCCGCCATTGCCATCGGGGGTCTGTAGGAAAAACTGCGGTATGTAAGATTTCTGGAGCCGCTCGGTCCTTTGTGTCTGATCATGCACGACTAGGATCGGGTAGTGGCAGTCACTATCGGAACAGCTTTTACTTGTTGGCGAGAGCTGAAAGACACATTTGGATACAAGTTTGATTCAGGGCTAGCCATCTTTTCTTGACTGTGTTAACAAAAGTGTTGACTTGCTAGTTTGTCATAAACGGGGAAAGCAAATTTCAACAGGTTTCGCCGCTAGGGGGAGCTACAAGCCAAAAACTACTTATTGCTGCTTTAATCTATATCTAATCACACATGTGCACACATGTGTCCTAAGTGACCTACAAAACCAATTAAAAAAAAAAAAAATCTATATGAACAACAGCCAAAGCATTATGCACAATACAACAAAATACTTACAACAATATCATATATGAAATCATGGTCCAATTCACAAGACTAATAACTATAACAATATAAAAATGCAAAGGCTTGTAACAAATACATTGGAATGACAGATGTGGTCTAAAGAAGTGGATGTTTAAAGGTTTAGTGATATTATTTGAATGTACGCGACCATGGCTGTCACTTGATTAAAAAAGCACTAGGTAGGTCATTCCACCACGAGGTACCACTAATGAAGAGTCTTGATTGCCATCTCTCCACAGCAAGAGATGGCAAAGACAATAGAATGAAGTGGTTGAGTTCTTCCTTGGTCTCAATAAAGTGCATTGCACACAATGAATGGAGGCCATCAACTCACTTTGAATGTTAACTGATTCATATTTTAATAGCAGAGTGTGTGTTGTCTGTCCATGTGTCCCAGAATGTCAGTGGGTCATTGGTGTTACAGAATCACTGACCTGCGCCTTGTTGATGCTCATCCAACATATATAGAGAATATTCATAGAGAAATATTCTGATTATCCTATGTAAAAATAGTTCTAAGCAGTGTGTGATCTTTTTTCACTTTGTGCTCACTCCCACGTTAGGACCTGCCAGTGAATGTCAAGTTTCTCATTGAGGGGATGGAGGAGACGGGCTCCAATGGTCTGGACACAATGATTGTGGCAAAGCGGGACACATTCTTCTCCGACGTGGATTACATCATCATTTCAGACTGTGGTTGGCTGAGCCGGAAGCCTGCGCTCACTTATGGCACCCGAGGAAACTGCTACTTCTTTGCAGAGGTGAGTGATGACTGATGGTAAGATCAAACCATCGGACCATTTTAAATGTGTATCTGTTTAACTGACACCGAGACAACAAATGTATTCTCTCGTAAAAAAAAAAATATACAACTTGCACTTATATTAATATGTACTGACCCATCTAACCATGGTTGGTGCAGTGGAGTTCAAATGATCCATCTATTCGTTTATAACCTCTCTGCTTGCTGGACCCACAGGTGGAGGGACCTAAGCAGGACTTACACTCTGGGGTTTATGGAGGCACTGTGATCGAGCCCATGACAGACTTAATTGGCATCTTGGGTATTTAAGTATTACTCACTTAAATAATGTACATTTGATAAGGAAAGGTAATGCTGTTTTGAGTGTTATTTTCCTCGCCTTAAACTGCAGTTAGTTCGAATAGCCTCAACATGTTTTTTTTTCAAAGTTTACATTGACACACATTTTCTAGGAATACATTTAACCAATATATATATATATATATATCTGTCTCTAAGATTCTCTAATTAGCCCCAATGGAAAGATCCTCGTTCCGGGGATCAGGGAGGCCGTGGCTCCCTTCTCTGATGAGGAATGGAAAATGTACCAGGACATTGATTTTAACATCGAGACCTTTAAGTCTAAAATCGGAGTCAGCCAACTCATGTACAACAACAAAGTGAGCAAGACAAGTACACACTAAATGCTACTTTATGAATCATAGCATCATGCAAGATCATTTGGAATGCTTTCGTTTTAGACAGTGTTTCTCTGAAATAGCACACTGTGGCCTTCCCTAAAGGACTTTGGTTTTCTATAACCTCCTTAGGTGGACTTGCTGTCTCATCGATGGCGCCATCCCACTGTATCCATACACGGTATCGAGGGTGCATTCTCTGCCTCTGGCTCAAAGACTGTCATACCTGCAAAGGTTACTGGCAAATTCTCCATCCGACAGGTTCCAGATATGGACCCCGCCATGGTCAAAAAGCAGGTACACAGGGATAGGACTACTGTCTGTGGCTTTTTTTAAATATTGCCAGAAAAATAATGTTTGGTTATTGTGGATATGGCACAACCATACCTTTGAAAATACATGAACTTGTGACACGCTTATCTGCTTTAGGTGACGGACTACTTGAACTCAGTGTTTGGAAAGCGAAAGAGTCCCAACAAGCTAAAGGTGACGATGATTATTGGGGCCAAACCCTGGTTGGCTGACACCAAGCATGCCCTGTATGAGGCAGGAAGAGCAGCTGTAAAGAGAGGTGATGAGAGTTTTTATTCATTTTCATACAGTATTATTCCTGCCATCCAGAATGTGTTGGGATAAAATGTGATTGTAAAAATTCACCAACACGTTACCTTGTCATCTTAGACTGAATTTGATCTGAGACATGCTTACATAGATTTGCAGTTTTCACTTCATACCTTTACATTTTGCATTAAAAGTCATTTGCTTTGACTAACAATTGTTATTACAAGAGGGGTAATGGCACAACCTTTTGCACATACATGTAGTTTTTCAGATGGAGCCCGATCTGATTCGTGAGGGAGGCACCATTCCCATTGCTCAGACCTTCCAAGACGTCACAGGGAAGAGCATCATCATGCTTCCCATCGGGGGCTTTGATGATGGACTTCATTCCCAGAATGAGAAAATGAACAGGTCATTTAATATCCAGACACTTAACGTAACTTTAGTTGCTGGAATTTTGCTCTAGGTAGTCACTATCATGTACTATTTGCAAAGTATTTACACCCTTTCTTATCACAAATGTATGTTTTACAGATACAACTACATTGAAGGGACAAAACTGTTCATCTCCTACCTTCATGAAGTGGCTGAAATCAAGGAGTAAACGACTTGTGTGTTGACTGAAGGACAACCAGTGTCGTCGTATATTCTAAGATACCGCCCCAACATTATTCACACTAGTATTAAGTATGTTATGGTTAACTTGTCTGCTAAGAGGCACTGTTGTTACTGGATTATGTGTCAGTAGGCATCTCTAACTGATCAACAGAGTGGCATTTATCTATGTATGTGTTTCCCTTGTTGATAATGTATATAGATACAACAGCCTCATGAATTAAAGATGGTGTTCTGAAACACTGGCTACTTTCCCTGGAGTCAGTCAATAGAGGGCACATTACTCATTGGTGGGAACAAAGATTTTCTTTCTGTTTTTACTTTTAATAGATGTTTTTCACGTCGGTGTTTACTTACGCAGGTTGTTCCCACCTCATACAGTCAACATGTCTCCGTAATTGCACCTCCCATTATGCAATGTTTCTAAGAGGATTGCTGTTAGGATTGTGTGTGCCAGCCTGTCACTGGAATGGCCATTTCAAAAGATTATGGCTGAGGAACTTTGCAGCCTGAAATCGTTTTCAGTCCTTTAACTAATTCAAATAGTGCATAATGAATTCTAGTCCATCAGGAGTCAGTGTGAGTCATTTCTGTCTACTGAATGGTGGTGTAAACATTTTGAAACTCAAAAAACTTTTCACATAAAATATCTTGAACCTTCAGTCCCCTTAACAAGTACATCTGCATACACATGACTAATGACCTTAATGAAAAATGAGCTGTTAGGGGGAATGCTACCATCGATGTCAAATACCTCTAACTGAGATGAATTAACCATAATTATGGGAAGGGTAAACAATGTCCTCGACACCCTTGTTCCATTTATCACCCCAAAGGTCTGTCCAGATGTCAATTAAAATGCACTTGTTAAATGTGTCTTTGAGTGGGCCAAACTGGTCAGGGCTGTCTCAGGATCAGGTGATTAATCTATGACCATCCATGAGCCGAGGCCTGACACAGTTTGGCATGTTCATCTGTAGAGGGCACTACAAACCTCTGGGAAAGAAGACAGACAGACAGTACATGCACACGGTGAATCAGTGAAAAGCCACCACATTGGAAATAAATGGGTAAAGAATGCACCTATGGAAATAGTGCTCTCTGTTTTTAAAGGAAAATACTGTACGTGTGAACGTTAAAAAAAGTGTATTCCACATGAAATCAAACTTGGAACAGATAAACCAAATAGGCCTACGCTGCTTTTGTGAAGGGATTCTGGTAAAAGGTTCCTCAATGAAATGACACCCCTCCTTTCAATGCTCCTTCAGTAACGTGTTGATTTGCTGGAATAGTGCATGGCTCATTCCGAGCTACTTTCCCGCCCATTTACAGAGTCAGCACTGTGTACAGACACCAGAGAGCACACACAAAAGCTAGAGGAGGGAGTCCATTTGCTGAATTTGACAAATAAGTGTGTTGGCCTGTAATCGAGCACTACTCCTTTTAGGGAGTTTGCAGGAAGGGAGGTGGTATGGGGGCAAGGACACATGGTTGACAGGCAGCTTATTGTTCTGATTGGTGTTGTCCAATTGACAGACCCTGTGGAATTCAGAGATCAGTGTTTTATCCAATCATGTAGACTAGAGGACTGAGAGCTGGTAAAGTGACAAGTTCACCAAATATGACAAAAACTGTAGTGATTTCTGAGTATAGCTTCAAAGATTATTTATGGAAACATAAATAAGTACATACAAATAAGCCACTAAACTAACCGGGAACAGTGATTTGTTGTACTATAATAATATACCACTAACATGGTTATAATCTACGACATACAAATGTTCTGAACACATTAAAGGATTCCTCCAACATTTGTTCATATAGTATAGGATCCATATTTTAGTAAGTATTTGGCTCATGTGTGTGTTTGTTTTGCTACTGATTTTTGCAGTAAATACTTAGTCTGGTATACATAAATGTGGACATGTCAATAAAATAAAGGCATAGGAGTTGCTCAATGGCCTTTCATTTTCCTGCTAACTGGATGCTTTGAAAACATGGTCAAAGAACAACTTTTGTGGCAGTGCCATGGGCCTAATTCAACACAACACTGGCGACCCCAAAGTACACAACCCCAGTGTAACTGCCACCATAATCACTGGGGTAGAAGTAGCTGAAGATGAGCCTAAGAATAGCTAAAGAAACCTGTTCGACTGACAGAAATAAATAAATACACACAGTCATGGAATATCTGCATTATTTGTGATTGCTTTTATTATCAAATTTCATTATCAAAATCACAACCATTTTAGAACATTCCTGAAGCGAATTCATCCACTTTTGGCTGCAACAATCACAACAAACATTTGCAAGATCCTGGTGGGATCACAATTTTTTGTTATTTCTGCAGGAAGTTGAAAATAAAACCTCAAAATCATGGCAATTTCTGAGAATTCCTGCAGAAAATTCAGTCTCTTTTGGTCACAACAATTGCAACATCCTGGTGAGACTACTGATTCAACAACACCGACAAAGGAAGGTGCCCACTTGACAGCCTGAGTGAAATGCTGGGTTGATGTGTGATGTATTATAACTTACAATACATGGGCAGGGTTGTTGTGTATGGGTACTTGCATGCGGTAGTGAGAGGTTTGGCCTCTGTTGGAAGTCACCAACCAACCGCTATATATATCCTGTGGAAAACATTAAAAAAAAAAGTTAAGCACATGACAACTTATTTCTTTTTTAAGATATGACCAAGGGGTGTACATCTATACACCAATTAGAAGGGCACTTGGAGGGTGCAGACCTCTGCCAAGGCCAAATGCTCTATCTGGAAATACTACAGAAAGCGAAAGAAAATTCCTGCATCCACCCCTTGATCCGGATCCTCTCCATAATGGGTTTCTTCCAGGGCCCATGCAACACCCCTACACCAAGGGTCATGACTATCAGCCCAAGAGTTTTGGCGTAATCCTGCTGACAAACAAACGGCAATAAAAACATAACCTTTCAAGCTTCTCAGCATTTGTTTTTTCACACTTTTATAGAACCTATATGAAGCGGATTGCGTGCCACCTTGAAATGCAAATACAACTTTGGATGAGGGGGAAAACATGTCATGACATTGTTTTACAGTGCACAGCACGCAGAAACAATGCAATGCAGAAAAGCAATGCACAAAAGGCATTGCTTTTCACTGTGTGAGGTGAAGAGATCATGCCACAATGACAAGCAAAATCATAATTTTGCATCTTGTTCAACTGCCATCCAGTTTTCCAGTTGTGTATGGTCCTATGAACCATACAAAGCCTTTTCAGCATGGACACTTGGACGGATACGCGCTTGGCGACAACGTCCCCTATTTGACTAGAATAGGGGAATTGATGGGACAGTGATTAGCTTACCTAATTGCACGATTTCAGCATGTATCTTTCGAGAAAGAAAATTAGCGATAAAGGGTTAGGAGAAAACCAAATACGACTATTCCATTTTGATTTCATCATTGAAATGTATGTAATGTAATCCCTTGTCATTGTTTTACTATGGGGGTATTTGAACAAGACGCAAATCAATGAATTCATGATTTTGCTTTTCATTGTGGCCTGCTGCGCAATGTAAAACAATCTTCGTGGCGATTGTTTTCCCCAAGTTATGAATGCATTTCAAGGTGACACTACCCGACCCATAAGCCTAACGTTAGCTTGTCTTGACATATCATAAACCGACACTAACTTACCAGCAAACAACCCTGATAGAGTAGACCAACGTTCGATTTTCTAAATGTCTAATTTCTCCTATTCTTAAGACACATGTACACACCATATGGACAAAAGTATTCGGTCGCCTGACCATTACACCTACAGGGACTGTAATGACATTGTATTCAAATACATATACTTTAATATGGAGTTGGTCCTCCTTTTGCAGCTATAACAGATCCCACTCTGCTTGGAAGGCTTTCCACAAGATTTTGGAGTGTTTCGGTGGGAATTTGTGCCCATTCATTCTGTAGAGCATTTATGAGGCCAGACACTGATGTTGGACGAGAAGGCCTGGCTTCCAGTTCATCCCAAAGGTGCTCGATGGGGCTGTGGTCAGGGCTCTGTGCGGGCCAGTCAAGTTCTTCCACACAGAACTCATCAAACCATGTCAGCTATGGAATCAGCAGAGCGTTGGCGACTTTTACTCACCATGCGCCTAAGCAGCCGTTGACCCCGCTTTGTGATTTTACGTGGTCTTCCGCTCTGTGGCTGAGTTGTTGTTGTTCCTAAACGCTGACACTTTCTAATAATATCACTTACAATTGACCGTGGAATATCCAGCAGGAAAAATTTCACGAACCGTCTTATTGCAAAGGTGGCATCCTATCACAGTACCACGCTTGAAGTCACTGAGCTCTTCAAAACGACCCAGTTTGTATCATAAATGTTTACAAGTATGATAATAAATCCATTGAATGAAGACTTCTCCAGCTCACAGCGTCTGGATAAGCCCGCCTTTCTGAGAGTGACGTATGCACGCTCTACGGTATGCCACTTGTGAGCAAGAGCAAAAAGCGCGGACAGTGGAATTACAGGGTGATTAGGAGGTAAGAGACGAAAACAACAATCATGTGTAGAATTTGTTTAATCGTATTGTTGTATAAATCCATTGGGTAAAATATGATTCGTGCTACAATCTTTATATTGGTCAGAAAAACACATATTTTAGAGGTCGCATTTGGATTGCTTTTTGGGCCTCTGTGCTGCCGTCGTTTTCAGAGCCTTCGAGGACCTAAGCCCCATCCCCATTGCCTTCTTATTGGATATTTGAATGGACAGTGCAAGTCAATTGGACAACTTTAACGTCACTCAAGCAATAGACTGTTGGAAGTGTCGATTCTAGCTGAATTTTGCTAACTTAGCTTAGAACTTGCTGTTGGCGAGAAATGAGAAAAGAGTTGTAATGATTCATGTCGCTGAAGAATATTGACCTATATTACTAAATGTGGTACTAAATATTCTTTAAATTATATAAAACCCTTTCCGGTATAGACAGTGATGTTTTTGTCTCATGAACGTTAGCTAGCTAATGTTACTCGTAAATGTAAGCACAGAAGGCTGCTGGCTAATGTGCAAGCTAATGTTAGCCAGGTTCGCTAGATACATATTTTTAGCAAGTGGGCTATGCGCGATCAGGGTAAGTTAACTAAGCTAACTAACCGTCAGCAGCAAGGTGCGCCACTGATCTTTGAAGTAATTAGCTAGTATTGTTAGATTAAAGAGTTGTCATATGCGAAATAATGGCAGCTGCTATACTGTCAGAGTTCGGAATGTCATGTAGCTAGGTGTAGGCAACCTTACTTCGAAATACGGAAATGAGTTAGGGTGCTAACACGAGTACCGGTGAGCCAAAAACCAACACCGGCAGCACGTCGGCGAGGACACATCATGAAATGTGATGAAATGTGACTATGGACACAAAACATTACCTTAAGCCATGTGCTGGGTTTGAACTACTGTACCTATGCTACCTAGCTACCAAACTTAACAACGAATTTACCTTGCTGCAGTTCCTTTGAAGAGTAATTAGCTATCCAGGTTGAAATATACAGTAGCCGCCTGTGGCAGACCATCATCAATAAAGCAACAAACGTTACATTATACGAGTTCTCACTGTAATTGATGACTTGCCGTGTATTTCCTTCATGGTAACACTGACTGTGAATCCCACCTGACTAAAACTAGGCTATTTGTAATTAATCTGATTCTATTATAGTAGTTCGGATGTCATTCGGCTAGTTTTTTGCAATTAGCGGTCCAAATAATTCCTAGTGACAGATGAGACACTAAAAGGCTCTTAACAAGTTTTCTTGGTGCCTTCAAGTCCCCACCCCCGTGCAGTGAAAGGACGTGCACTTGATAGTTTTTCCTGTTAAAAGTGAAAATGCTCACTAAAGCAACAACAATGCAACTCTGAAGTAATGCTAAAAAGGGAAGGTTTCCAACCATTAGTGTCATTTGTTTGGACAACAGTTTCCTGTTTTCCTTATATTTGCATTTGCAACGCTTTAACATTTTACAGTCTGTCATTCTGTTTTACATTGCTAACCTGTTATCAGATGACTTGGCAATAGTGAACACTTTTAAAGTTGTCTATAAAAGCAATATTACATGCTGTACTCATTATAGCCACACACATTCCCATGCAATAGTGTTTAAATGTAGCCTGTTGAGCAACTGATATCCAATATACAGTTCTTGAAATAAAAAGTGACACTGCATTATCATTTCAAAATGAGTTCATTTTATTTTTGTCTGTCTGCTGCAGGCATTGTAGTTACTCCTTTTAGCTTTGAAAAATCCCAAATGTAATTTCCCCTGGGACCCCAAACTTCCGCATACAATTGTTCCTCTGCCATCCCGCTATAATAGAGTCGACTGATCAGACAACCTGTTTTCCTACAGGGCATAGGACTGTTACACTACACTTGATGCACAGCGGTTACTAAAACTTATACAAGGGTCCCATTGGAAAACCTGAAAGTCATGAAAGTGCCACTAACTGGGGGAAAGGCATAGACAAAGATTTGTAGCACACAAGCAATCATTACACACTGCTTTACAGTGGTTGCAGGTATCAGATCATATTGCAAATTGTATCAGATTCTGTGGCATCAGTAATCATTTAATTAAAATGTTATTGTTATGCAGAAAGCTTAATTTTTTTCATCAGTACAAAGTCAACAAACCAGGTAGCAGTCCATACGACTGCTTTTATTAATCAGAATCGAATGGTTTCTCTGCTGATGAAGACATATTGAAATCATTTTTTTGCAATCCTTTGTATTGACCTTGTCATATATAGTTGTGGTAGTCCAGGAAACGGGGAATGCCAGTTCATCTAATCCCTACTCAACACCCGTGTGTAGGTGGAAGAAATATTAAATGTGTATATGACTGTATATATGAACGGCACATTTGTGAGTGGATGTTTACTTCAAGTAGGAGAGCTCACAGAAACATTTCCACGACAGGTGATGATTTACGTTAATTCCAATGCTGGACATACTGGCATTTATGTTTTGGGTTTTATATTTGCACAGTTTTTTTTTTCAGTGTGCCAGTTCACGGAAAACGTAACTTGAAACCGTTGGCTTTATTGGCACATTACACAGTCTGGAGACAGTCTGGGAAAAAGCGTAATAACTTAACTAACACAAACAAACTGGAATACACCTTTTCAAATGTATTATCACTGCCTTTGAAAGACTCACTGGTTATGTAAAAGTGTACCAATAGTAGCTTCCTTCTTCTTCTGTCGTGTCTCAGATGGTTGATAAGAATGTTTTGATACTACAGGGTGGATGTTGTGTCTGTATAAGAACTTCTCATTTTCCACGTCACACCACACTGAACACACTTACCAAGATGAAGTGATGTCGGGCTCAGGGCGTTTGAGGATGAACTAGAATATCTGTCAGTCTTTACTGGTCAAGGTGGAGAAAGGTGTCCATAGTCCCTTAGATTTATTAATTGATCTTTAGTAAACTTTAATACATTTTAGATCAAACATTGTATGGTTCTCATCAGTTCAAAGAGTATGCTGCACCTTTAAAGGAGAAATCATATTGTGCCACCGTAAGCCGTATCTGTCCATGGCAGAATGCAACAGTCCATGCTTTCTGTTCAAACTCAGATCTCTCTTCCTTTTAACAGTATGTTAACTTCTTAAATGTAGAGTACACATGCTTTTGAACTGACTGAACACGTTTCATGACTTTAAAACATAGTAAGACAAAATGGCCTAATGAAAGACAACTCTGGCAATTTAAAAGCCGTGTAATGGAAAAGAGTGAAATTTGTTCATATATTTTTACATATTTATAATAACAAAGCCATATGAATTCCTTTTTCAGTATCCTAGAATAAACTAGCCCGGGCTTAGATGTTTGAAAAAGGGCCTCAGTGATATTTGTTCATGGCCCATTATACTTTTTCCCCTTAGATTTTTTCCCCTCCATATTTTCCCGGAAAACCTTATTTCTTCCCCTGGACGAATGTCTTGGTGAGGAAAAATGCTTTATGAATACGGCTCATTGTGTTTATGGAGCACAGCTGTGGGGGTCTGTAGTATTGTATGTGTCATTAGGTGCAGAATGTCTGAATGCGAGGTGGGGTCTGGCACGCCTAATGGAGTCCTCTATGCTGCATGGTAATTAGGCTATAGCGATCAGGCTCAGAGGGGAAATGGGAGGCAGCAGCAGGCCTTCAGAAGAGAGGGGCAATCTGACATGACATCTGACAGAGCAGTGCCATCACCAGGGTTACGTTTACCTCCACCTCCACCACCACCACCACCACCATCATCATCATCATCATCATCATCATCATCATTATTATTATGGTCCTATGCTCCACTGCAGACTGTTACACATTTTCTGTGGTGTAATATGAAAGCTATAAAAAAAATGATAGAAGTGCACTGTACATTTAGAAATATGAAATGGATTGATGCGATATGATCTTAAATTTTCACCTATTTTAATGGTATTATGATTTCTAATTAGAGAAAACTATTGTGTTTGTAATGAATGGAAGCATATGTGACCAACTGTATTATTTTAATGATGGTAACCTCATATAAAATGTATTAGGATGTGGGACTACATTTAAAAAAAGTCAAGCTGTGTTCATAAAAGTGTAAGGGTATTATCATTGCAAAACTTTCATTCATGCTTCAATGGACATATATTATTTGTATTTGAGTATTTACAAATGTTGAGTATTGAGAACTGCTTTGAGTTAGTGCAACTTATTACCTTTTTGAATATTTTCTAAGATGAGCACTAGATGGCGACAAAACAGTGGCTATAGAACAGTTAAGAAAATACACCTAGAGGAATTTTTAAGAACGCTTAGAACAGCCAGTAAAGCTTTCACTTTTGTTTATGGGATTGGATTCAATTTATTGTCATTGCACAGAGTACAAGTACAGAGGCAACGAAATGTACATTATTTATGTATAATTCTAAAGGTCAGTTATATATTAACATCCTAAAAGTTATCTTTTGTCTTTGCAGAATAAAGGCGAAGAGCCATTAAAATGGACACAAGGCCAAAAAGAAAACTTCGATCTGCGAAAGAGCTAACTGAAGATGGAAACAAAGATGAAGAGCCTCATAGTGACCCAGGAAGTAGTTCCAGAGTTGAAACGGAAGCAGCTGAAATTCCTACCACACCTTCAAAGGAAGATGAGGTCACCAGTGGATGTTCTACATCACACAGACCTGAGGAGTCCCAGTCCTCGGCAGTGCAGGATTCTGGTGAACACAAGCAGCCGAACATAGCTCCCACTAAAGAGAGAGATGATGACTGTACTTGCTCTCTGTGTGACTTTGTAGCAAAAACCCCAACTGCCCTGAAGATTCATGCTAAAAGAAAGCATTTCCGCAGAGGTGGTGGTTCTCGGAGTGAAAGTGCCCAGGGCAGGAAGACCAACAAAGAGGTATCAAAAGCTGTTTCCGTCACAGCTAAGAGACGTGATGACAAGAAGAGCTCACAACATGAAGAACACAATCCACAGGCTATAGTGACCTTAACGTCACGTCAACAGGACGAAAGTGCAGTTGCAGATTGCAAAGATTCGGGGCTGCCACCTCCAGGTGAAGCTGTGAGTTCAGAAGAGCAGACTGAAAGCACTGAAAGTAGACATGTCAGCCCCACCCAGTTGCTCCTGGAGATGGTTGATCCTTCTGCTGGAGGGACTGGACAGGTTTTAGATGGAAAGGAAATGTCCTCTACAGAAGAGATACGTGAACATGGGGAAAGCCAAACAAAATCAGAGCCCAGTTCTGACACATTCAAAGAGAGCGACTTGAACGAGGGAGAGTGTCCGAAAAAGATAGGAAAACGGGGACCAAAACCCAGGACTGTGCAT
The DNA here is from genome assembly GCF_900700415.2 of Clupea harengus. Classification (NCBI taxonomy): domain Eukaryota; kingdom Metazoa; phylum Chordata; class Actinopteri; order Clupeiformes; family Clupeidae; genus Clupea; species Clupea harengus. The sequence goes on along the minus strand of NC_045162.1, from coordinate 27,022,865 downwards.
GCGTGCACCCACTGTGGCCATGAGTTTCGGGACAAGCCCAGTCTGGTGACTCATGTCAAGAGACGCCACACAAAAGAGATGAGCTATTTCTGTGAGCTGTGCTCCTATGCCTGCGTCGCCAAATGCGATTACGAAAAGCACTGTGTGAGCAATAAGCACAAAAGAAGAGTCGCAGAAAACAGTGAGACGTCGAGGCCTTTGCTCCCTCCGGATCGTAATGAGACGGAGGAGCAGCAGGACCAGCGTGGAGGTGCTCAGGCAACTCCGACTCGGGCAGTAAAGCGCTCAGCCAGCGGCAGGCCACAGCTGCAGTGCGGGAGCTGTGCTTTCAGGGCCAGCACTTCCGCCCTACTGGAGAGTCACGCTAGACTGAAGCACCCAGCTGAGCACCGCTTCCACTGCAAGGCCTGCCACTATTACACTGCCACCACTGAGGGCATGGAGGCCCACTTAGCCGGCGAAGCCCATCAACGGGTTGCCAAGGAGAAAAACATAGGAGCCTCGTACGAGGACTGCGTCGAGAAGGTTTTGGTGATCCTGTCGCAGAATGTCCAGAGGACGAGTGATGGGGGGGCAGACGCGGATGGCGAAGCACCTGAGGACGTGAAGGAAGCTGGGATTGATGAGATGCAGGAAGCAGAGCAAGCAGTGGAAGCCGTGTCCACTGATGAGAAGAGCGAGGATGGCTCCCCAGCCAAAAGGAAGAGGGGAAGACCAAAGGTGGCAAACGTAACAACATGCCACTACTGTGGGCTCGTCGCTTCCAACGCAACTAACCTTAGTGTGCACATACGTCGCAGGCACAGTCACCAGTACAGCTATGCTTGCAAACTCTGCAGCTATTACTGTGTGACAAAAGGGGATATGGACCGTCACTGTGTCACCAAAAAGCACCTTAAGCGTTCCGAGGCTGCTGGCAGTGCAGACGCTGTCGTACAAGTTCTGAGCGTGAACCAAGCTGGAAAAGATGGTGAGGACGAGGCAATGCAAGTGGATGGGCCCGATGATGTAGGGACTAGCCAATCTGAAGGAGATGCTACCATGGCAGAGTCAGTGGCAGATAGTGAGACGCCTTCCCAAACAACAGACAAATCTGACGCTCAGAGCAGCCCAAACGCAAATAGCTTTCCCCTGAAGAAGAGCAAGTATGACTCGGTCAATTCTTGTGCGCACTGTGACTTCGTGGCCCACTCCATTCCATCACTTGAACTCCACGTAAAGAGGAAGCACACCAAAGATTTCGAGTTTGTGTGCCTGGCGTGCAACTACTACGCAGTGACCCGCAGAGAGATGTCACGCCACGCGTCCACAGACAAGCACAAACAGAAGAGTCAGCTCTATCAAGAAAGGAGCTCAGGGAAAGACGTTGATGCATCGAACAACAGTGAAAAGCTACGCAATGCTGCTGAGCTTGTAGTGCTTGTAGAGCCTCCTGCTACGGAGCAAGTCCAGGCATCAGAAGCAGAATCGGAACACTGTGAATCTGTTCCTGATCAAACTGCTGTTACACCAAACGCTGAGGTTTCCGGTGATCAAGTAAAAGAAACAGTGACCTCGGAGGATGGTGTGAATGATGAAAAAGTGTCTGAGATAAAAGGTCACGAAGTGGCCCAAGACTCTGCTGTGACCGAAGATGCAGTTACAATAAAACTAGACCCAAATGACACCGAAACAGTCCTGGATGCCCCACCTGTGAAGGACACTCTAGAAAGGGAAACAGAGCCAGAGGAGGAAGGCTTGGATGATTATGATGAGGAAGAGGAAGATCTGATCGAGGGCAAATGTGACGGCTCTTTTGCCGATAAGCAGTTGGTCAGAGCAATCCCGTTTGATTCATGTATCATCGCTCTGAAGGGTTTGCAGGAAGGTGAGTCAACCCAGCAGGATGGCATCACAAGTTTAGGAGGTGCTACTAGCAGTATTATGGTGACTGGTGTCTCCAGTCCTATGAAAGTCCGGAGAAGCAAATCACTGTGCCCCGCTACTCGGGGGTTGACACCTGGTCAGCGAATCAGGTGTGAGGACTGTGGCTTCATGGCCGATGGCCTTAGTGGTCTAAATGTTCACATCTCAATGAAACACCCATCAAAAGACAAGCACTTTCATTGCCTGTTATGTGGCAAGTCCTTCTACACCGAGAGTAACCTGCACCAACACCTGACGAGCGCGGCTCACCTCCGCAACGAGCAGGCCAGCATTGAGGAGCTCCCCGAGGGTGGTGCCACCTTCAAGTGCGTCAAGTGCAACGACCCCTTCGAGACGGAGCAGGAACTGTTTGTGCACATCAAAGAGAAGCACGAGGAGCTGCTGCGGGAGGTCAACAAGTACGTTCTGGAGGACACGGAGCAGATCAACCGCGAACGCGAGGAGAACCAGGGCAGCGTGTGCAAGCACTGCGGCAAGGTGTGCAAGAGCAGCAACTCCATGGCCTTCCTTGCCCACGTGCGCACCCATACAGGTATGCATTCATTCTATACATTACACATGTCTTGTGTGCAGTTATCATTAGAGTGATTCATTGCCATCTAGTTAGATAGCCGCCTATGTGTTTTTTTTTTGCCTACACCACAAACACAGTTGCACCATAGATTGGACAGTTGTTTGAAGCCATCAAACGCTTGTTTTTTTTTTAAAAACAAACTACTACTCTCTCCTCCATATCTATATTTTTTATTTATGAATCGTGTTAGCCTCCCAGTTGTCTAATGTGTAGTCTACTAAAGCTGCAGTATACATGGTGTTGGCAACTTTAAGAAAAGGTAAAAGTATCTGGATCAAGCTCTAGCAGGAGAGACACTAATGGACTCCAGATAAGGATTCCCTGAGCAACGCCTGGCCAAAGACATGTTTGACTCATAATTGATGTGTCCATTTCCAGGATTCAGTTGTAATTATAGCCAATAAGTCTCGATAAACGTGTTAGGGCGGCAGCTAAAAGCACAGGCAACCCAAAAGAGAGGTAGGATAATAATTTAAAATAATCAATGTGGACATTGTCAAAGCCATTAATTTCCCCTGTGTGTACGTGTACGTGTGTGTGTGTGTGTGTGTGTGTGAGAGAGAGATATGCACATGTATGTGTCCAGGTTTGTGGTTAGCCGATTATCCCCAATCCATTAAGGCTTCTTCTGCCTATTTATAATGCAAAGCAGGGCTGAGCTGGTCAGGGATGTGACTGGGAAACGTCCAGCAGGTTAAGAACAGAGGGCTTCTCCATTACTCTTCCTTGACGATGTGTATTAATTGCTTTTAAAATCAACTTAATGCAGGAACAAGAAGTGAGGGCGCCATCAATAAATGCCCCTTTCTGCTTCCCCTCAGTCCGTCCCTCCATTGGGCTGAAACTTAAATGGGACTTTAATTGTAGCGTATAGTTGTGTCTATCTATCTCTGGGTGAGAGTTGGTGTTAGTCATTTAGCTGTAGTGATTCTGTTAATATTATAGAACAGAGAAAATAAGATGGGTGATAAGCAAGTGAGGGAACACAGGAAGGGGATGTTTTCTGATATTACGTAGCGTAGGTCTTGAGGTGAGACATTGAGGTATTGGGAGTTATTGTTTCTTTGCCTGAGTACCACAACACAATAAAGAGACAATGTTTCATATGTGTTATATTGCTGTAGTGTGCCAGCGTGACATTATCAAGGTATTGCAATTCAAGAGATTGCATTATCCTGCACATGCATCACTGAAAAGATAGGAACAAAATAAAAATGGAATTAACATCACAACACGTACATACTTCATGTTTATGTAAATCTGCCCATTTTTTTTTTTATGTTTGTCCAAAACAGGATTAATCCTTTGTTCGTGCCCCATTTTAACTCCTGCCGGATTTACCTTTTATCACGTGGAAAGGATGATGGTGCTTCATAGTTCACTTGCCTTATGGAAGTGTGCTACTTAAGAAAATGAAAAAAGTGACAACCGAACCGAAGTGTTCATCAAAATCAAGGGCAAATTCATGTCTCAAGTAAACAGGGTCTTCTTTTATGTGTGTGTTTTGTAGGCTCCGTCCGCTGACTTGGGCTATTTGAAACATTATCGTTATTTGTGGAATGCACACTTTTTTTTTGGTCCTGACAGAATGATGATGATGATTATTATTATTACGTTCCTTCATTACATGGAATTAGTCACTTTTCTGTTGCTGGTCATTTATTCTGAGAAACTTTTTCTCTGCGGCTGTGGACTGTGGCTGTGAGGTCCGCCAGTATTTGTGCTGGGAGCACATCCAGATAATTTTAATTAAGCCAGGGTTTTATTTAGTTGATTAATTAGTGAAATCAGGCGATGGTGGGAGGCTTTACAAGTATTTGTCAATTTGTCCCCTGAAAAAAGCCCTTTTTTTTTTTTCCTCCAGTGAGGACAAAGCTAGATTTGCATTTTGAGCTAAATTGGTCACTTTTTCACTGAAAAGAGCTGTCCGACCTTTGGTGATCCTGGGTGGGGGAGAGTAATGGCTACACAGGCACTGAACGCACACATATACGGAGCCTCTCTCCCTTCCCTCTCAAGTCTGAGGACACTTGGAAAGGATTCCTTGATGTATTTGTTTTTGTTTCTCCTCCCTACTGTTAGATTAGACACCTTTGCATTGTAGCCCAGAGGGTATAACTGCGCACCCCATGTAATACACAAGCCAATGTTTTACTTCCAAGTCATAATATCTTGATTCATTTATTTAGTTTCATGTTGTTTTTACACTTAATTTCACTGTCCCAAGCATGACTGGAATCCTCCGTTATTCTTTTAAAATGCAGGAAAAAAAAAAAGGTTGAGGCTAGAGTGAACTTGGCTTTTTTTTTTTTTTTCTTCAGGAGGAATGGAGGTTTTTACGGAGATGAATTAGTCATCCCGAGTCCCAACCCAGACGTGAGAACATCACATTACCGTCGAGCGCAACGGTATTAATTTAACATGACACCGCATTGATGGTCGATTTCAGCTTCCCACGACAGACTGCTTAAGTGGAGCGCTGGAATTATAATTTGATATGAAGCGACGACTGAGAGATGTAACATCTCTCTTCCCCTGCCATGTTTCATACGCACCGGGGCCATCTGGCTGCCTTTTTTTCTACTCTACGATCCCACCGGTGGAGGTAGCCGCCTCCACCACCTCGACACAGTGATGGGGCGCGAGGGCTTGATGGGTGTGTTGCGGTGGAGTGAGGAGAGCCTTCCGATCTGCTGCCACTCAGCTGTGAAACACACACACCCCGCTCGCTCTCTCTCTCTCTCTCTCTCGCCCATTTGTGGGACTTGTTAGCGCGCGCTTGGCTTTCAATCTTCGTTATGGCATTAAGATTCGATGTGTCGTGCAGCGAGCCTGTGGCAAGTGAACCGCGCATGAACGTATTAGTAATCTACACAAAGTGCTTAATCAAATCAGTGGGCTCTCCTGGAATAAATATTGCACAACGTCGTTGGATATTTGCTACGAGGAGGGGTTACTCATATCTCCACCTAAATGCATTTAGAGTTTCTAAGTGAGATGAGTGATAGGCTTGCCGTTTCCACAATAAAAATGGCCTCCACGGAAACCCAGCCGAGTTTTTCTTCCAGGGGTCTTCTGTGTAGAACTGCTCGTCAGCTCCACTCGCACCCTCCCGAGTCTGGTCCAGCTCCTTACAGTCCATACTACAGCACTGCTCTTTAATGACCAATGGCAAAGGAAGACTGAAGCACTCTCTCAAAGCAAGCCCCTCCCTGTGCAGATTTATAAATGACATTAATTAGCAGTAAACTTCTCCAGCGACCGTGGCAGAGTGATTAGTGCCTAAATGATGGAACTGGGTGGCGAGCACACTTTGGATTGATTTACGTTTTCAACCTGACCTTTGAATCCAATTTACACACCCAGTCGCTAAGGAAAGGAAAGGGAAGGGAAGGAGGAGGAGAGAAAAGGAGGGAGCTTGAGCGGGAGCGAGAGCAAGGCCCAGAGCTTTAACTATCTGCTGTTCAAATCTAGGTCAGAGGAAAGTGATGAACGCAATTTAGGTTTTTAAAAAAATTCAGATTTATGTGAGGTTGTGCTTTTAATTTCAAAGCAACCCCATTTGTTTAAAAAAGTTAACCGTATACACTTCACTGGAGAATTTCCGCAAAGTTGGTTATCTTGACACAGTGTGAGGAATATGCCCCACGAGGCCCGTCATTTATATTTCACCTTGGTGATTCTTTGGTGTGCAGTGGTTGGGTATGGGAGTGCCTTGAGTGTCAAAAGAGTTGACGTTGTTTTCCCTCATCCCTCTCTACAGGATCCAAACCCTTCCGCTGTAAGATCTGTAACTTCGCCACTGCCCAGCTCGGCGACGCTCGCAACCACGTGAAACGACACCTGGGAATGAGGGAATACAAGTGCCACGTCTGCGGGTGAGTACCACAGCCATCGCTTCCCTTTTAGCTGGGGGTCGTGCCCAAGTACGTGCAATTCAGTCCCCTTTCCTGTGCACTGGTAATCTGTTTCCATGGTGACACACACACACCAAGATGTTTAGTTACTTACTTGCTTCCTCAGTAATTTGTGGTAAAGTGTGTTAGAATTGTTCCATTAAGTTTACTTGGCCTTTTTTTTTTGGGTTGTGTTTCTGCCACATTCGAGCAGGGGGGTGGGGTGGGGGTGGGTGGAGTGGGCTCAGTTAAACACAGCTCAGGCCTTAATGAGAAAAAAGGTTCACGTTCTGCAGACCCTCCAGCTAAAGCTGTTTTCTCAAGTGCTATAAATGTGTTAGGTCTTTGGCCAAGTGTATGATTAAAACACGCACACACACCCCTACACACACACACACACACACACACTCACACACACTTACGCACCCACTCAAACACAGATACACAAAATAAATGTTGTATCCCTACTACCACACACAAACCACTCACATGTAAGCAAACACACACAGCAAACGTGAAAAAAAAAGAATTCTCCACCGCACTTGCCTGTCTACCTGATAGAGAAGTTGTTTCACACCTCCCCTCCCCGAACAGGTTTACTAAATACAGGTTTGGCTTTCACAAATCATGCGAACGGAAAAGGGGCCCGTCCGCAGAGCGTGGCCCGCCGCCAGTGACGAATAGCCCCGGAGCTCGCTCCCTGGCTGACGGATGGCTCAGCCACCACTACGCCTTTCGCTAAAGAGCAGCAAACAAAAGACCGCGGCACAGGATGGCGTAATTAAGGCCAGATTCGCTCGCTTGGTGCGTTTGGTATTTAAATGAGATGATAAAAAACGCTTTTCCTCTTTCCTTAATCTTAAGAGCAGAAGCATTCTTTTAATGGCCGGGGTTGCATTCCAGGTAATGTGTTTTGGAACTTTTCTTTTTTCTTCTTCATCTCATTGCCTCCATTCTTTTTTTTTTTTCGTTTTCTCTCTCAGCATGACCCAGAAAACAAGATTATAGCATTGATATTAGATATTCCTCCGTGTACTTATAAGGCGGAGGGCACCGTGATCCGGAGGAAGCACCTTTTTTTTTTTGGATGAGTGTTGATATCAAAACCGAACAAAGCAATCCGATTAAAGGCAACAGCAGTGACTTACCCAGGAACACAACTGTCTGAGCCTGAGAGCTTAACGAGCAATAAGGCCCATCAGTGTTCTAGAAAATTCAATCAGAAGTCCTCTAATTCCTCCCCACCTTTCGCTCATTGATCCGTGTCGTCCTTTGTGAGATGGAGGTGCGCGGGGCCTGTTGTGTTTTGACACCGTGTGCAAACGACAGAGGCCGCTCTGCACTCCGTCCCACTGGTCTCCACAGCTGTCAGAGCCCCCCCCCCCCCCCCAAGGCCACACAGGGATGCCTTGCAGCTGAGGAACCTGGGAAGTTGTTGATACTTAAAGATATTGTTTTGGCATGTAATTAACAAATGCAAATCAAGGCCAGGACAGGATGGCAACTTTGACCCTGCTGCCAGTCAGTTGACAGCAGGGACCTGTACATATAGAGCCTTCTCTCTCTCTTTCTCCCTCTCTCTCTCTCTCTCTCTCTCTCTCTCTCTATCCCTGTCCCTCTCTGTATCTCTTTCTACCCCCACTCACTTTCTTTCTCTTTCTATTTGTTTCCATGTTGGTGTGGCTCTGCCACTCCTTGTTCTTATGTAAGCATGAGATCACAGGACTAGTCTTGTGTCCATCGCACAATGTGAGCTCTTCTTCCTGCCGGTTTTCTTTTTTTTACCTCCTGTAACACACCCCGTCTGTCTCTCAGGTCTGTGCCTGTCAGCTCGCTTCTGGATAATTAAAGCATCATGAAGAAGCAGGAGTGTGTGCTTGAGCTCACTATGTGATGTTGCCCCCCCCCCCCCCCCCTCTAGTTTACTCTTTTGCGCACATCAACCAATTATTATTTTATTGGAGTGTAAAATGTATGGGAAGCTTAATGGGGAAAAGCAATTAGTTCCTTCCTAGAGGGAGACCCAGCCTGGAAAAAAAAAAATCGTAATTAAAGACAATATTTTTCCAAAATGCAAAAGAGTATGTTCCACAGCAATGACATTACCAAAATATGAACCTGATTGATCTTCTTGAAGCGGGCTATAAAGACACAACCTGCACAAACAGCAGAAAAGAAAAAAAAAAAATGAAATACCAGTTTGTAGATTGCCCCAAATTGCCTACCAGCAATATTGCAAGATTCTTCATATTTAATTGGAAAAAAAAAACATGAAGGAGGGGGGAAAAAAAAACAGCCCACACACACACACACACACACACACACACATACACACACACTCAGGATGGCGATTTCTTGTCTTTTCCCCCAGTGTTGAGTGTCCACAGTGCAGGCGAGCCACTTAATGAGCATCGTCTTCCCCTCCTCCATCATTTTCTGAAAAGGCCTTAGATTCAGCACTTTCTACCCCCCTGGACACCCTTCCACCCCTCCGTCCCACCCTTCCACCATCCCCCTGCTCTCTGCTCCCTCTCTCCCTGAAGATGCTCCACTTGGCCAGTGCTGTTTGTTGGTGTTAAATTATGCATCAGGATTTTAAATGCTGTGAAGCATTGGTTTAATATCTCTGCTCAAGCGCTGTGCAACGCTTGGCTGGCCCCGGCCGCGGCCCTCCTTGGATCCGTGAAGGAGTCTCGTCTGTCTCGATGCCCGACCCAAACTTTGAGATGTGTATGCATACAAAAAAAACAGCTAAGAATAAATAAAGTAGCCCTAGCACAAAACTTCTAGATTAGTCACCAAAGGGATAACTCTTTCTCTCCCTCTTTTTCTCTCTCTCCCTCGCCTTTTTTTCTTCTCTCTCTCTATCTGTCTCGGTTTCATTTAAGTTGGGTACTAGAGCCCTGCTTGTTCCACTGTGATCTGCAGTGTTTCTGGCTTTTGTGTCCCCCACGTCCCACGTCTGTGAGTGTGTCTCGGCTGGTCCCCCAGAATAGCCCAGCAGTTCCGCCCTCCTTGGCTTGTCCTTTTGTAATGTGTGTGTTAATGCCCGTATTTTGTGTGTGTGTGTGTGTGTGTGTGTGCGTGTTTGAGCCTTCGGGTGTGACAGGAGAGAGCCGCATCTTAGCGCGCTACTTATCCAGAGGAACCTGTCACTTAACGGGAGCCGAGGTTATTGTGTGCCTCCTCCCATCCCCCCCCTGTGTTTGACATGATACTCTATAATCCTCCAAAAGAATCTTGTTAAAACTCCAGGGAAACTATTTTTATGTGCGTTTATTTTTCTTCCCCCCCCCCCCCCTTCATCATCTTCTGCGTTTTAACAGTAATAGTTTGAGCAGATGAAGAGAGGGAAGAGAAAGGGATCCCTATGAGGATGATTATAATGTCACTCCCCTGCTCTCTCGCCGCCCCTCGAAATAATTGTACATCATTGCTTCATAACGTGTCAAAGGGACGTCGGTGGCGTGCAATTAAAACCGCGGAATATAATACAGCAAATTACGGCCTGTCAGGTTCCCCAACAACACAGTTGGTATTTGAGTTACACTTAATCATCATGTGCATTAGCGACTTCATCGGATTTCCACTTGTGCTGCAGGGTTGCGAAAGCCACAGAATTATCAAAGTGCCACATCCTCCCTTGCCCCGAGACACACTCCTACTGTGTGTGTGTGTGTGTGTGTGTGTGTGTGTGTGTGTGTGTGTGTGCACGCCTGTGTGTGATTCCAACTGGTCTCTGTGTGTTTATTTATTTATGCGCTTGTTTTTCGAGATTTATCTCCTAATAGTTCATTGTGTGCCGTTGAGGACGTGCCATTAAAATAAGTTAATGCTCCTAAAATTAGGGCCCAGTGACATGGGGGGAAAAGACATTTCCTAATATGCCATACCGTTTGATATGTTTTCGAACAACATGCGATGAATTTTAAGTGTTTACAGCACGTGCCACCCTAGAAACGTCAGATTTTGCCTAATTTTTTTTTTCAAAACATTTGGAACGATGCTGTGTTTCAGTGACGTATTTAAAGGCCTAGGAAGATCCGGAACGACGAGAACCAACCCAGTGTTCCATGCTTAAGCATTAGCAATAGCATCATGAGTTAGAGCAGGACATCGGCCTTCTTTTACAGTTTTTTTCCATACTGCAGCCAACCCGCTACAGTATCAAGCATTGTTTTTTTTCAACCAGGGGGTCCCTGACCAATATAAACACATTTTGCTTTGATGCGGCTAACCGAATTTAGCGGACCATTATCGGAAATGAAATGATAATAAGTAACGCTAAAGGTCGTTTTGGAAAAAAGAAGACGGAAAGGGCCGGCCTGTAAAGGTTAAGTATGTGACTGAGCTGTTTTCACCAATAGTCGGCTGATGGTAATGAGCAAGCGTCTGCTGGCCGAGCAGGCAGCCCGTTCTGTTTTGACTCTCCGCGCCGCGATCGCTCTTTATGAAAGGGACAGCTTTACAGCCGGTTAGGCCCTCATAACACGATAAAGCGTCGCATAATGGATTGGATTTGTATAGTAGCCTTGGGCTGATGTTTGTGAAATTAATGTTTTTTTTTTTTTGGTGGAGAAAATGCATGCGCTCACAGACTCACAGACTCACACACACTGCACACACACACACACAGTTGCAAATACACACACACACACAGTTGCAAATACAGACACACACACACACACACACACAGACATATAGACACACATATACACACTCATGCACACAGAGGAGGGAACACAAACAGGAAGCAGACCAGGCCAGACTTAGCTGTGAGAGCACATCAATGAAAACACATGACAGAGATGAAATTGTGCTGCCACTATTTTTTGTCACTTGAGTGGCATAAACGCGATTTATCCAGGAAACATTGTCTGGGAGTGGGAACATAATCAAACCGCTTGCGCTATTTCATTTAATGGATTCGTTTCTAGTAGCGGGTAAATGTGCATTTAGGCCCCCAGTCTAATAGGTGTCCATTCTGAATGGGCCAGCAGAGTGGTGCTTGCTTAGCTATTGCATGTTCACTACTTGTGCGAGAGATGGTATTATCTCCCTTCGAGTCGTCAACCTCAGTAGTATGATTTGTAGTGTAAATTAGAGTAGTGTGAACTTTTTTTGTTGGGCTCATCGTCTTTGTAAGCAAGTCAGTCGAGTCACTGTCTTGAAACAATAATAAGGGGACGTGAGAGAAAGCTCTCTTTCTGTCATCCATCCAGGAGATTTTTAATAAGACCATGGCAGTATCCCACAATTCTGTGCAGGGAATCGGGGAACCATCGCCTCTCTTTAGTGGTCTCTGAAGGATAGCTGAGAGGGTTTTATGGTCAAAACATTAGCTTTTAATCAAACAAAATACAAACAAACTCGATGCCAAACCGCCGAATCAGGAGGTGTTCAGCTCTCTCTCATAGGGGGCGAGATCATCAGCAAAACCGTGGCAACTTTTCATTGGCTGAGACTTCAGGAAAGGAATGTGATGGTTGAGTGCTTTCTCAGCACATGTTCAAGAGGGAGTGTAAGATGTGGATACAAACTGATGAAAGTGCACTGTAATGTTCTTTAGAACAGACTCTTTGCACAAAGGATCATTGTACCTGTTAGCTAATTGTTTGTGTAAGTAGACTGGGGTTCTAGTCCTGAGCCTTCGTTCATAAAGTCAGGTCAAAATCCTGCTTTCTGTCTGAAAAGTCAGGCTAGCTGGCCAGTCCCAGCCTGACTCTAATCAGTCAAATGATGGATCGCCAACAGTCTCAGATTATACTTCAATTTAAGCATGTGATACACAGTTAGGTATCCCCAGAGTCTTAACTACTGCCACTCATTAAGCCAGTGGTCACAGCTGGGTTGAAGTCAACCTTTGGACAGTGTTGCCCTTGTACTTTCAGCTTCAATACTGTTTTTAAGCAGCCTACCAACAGATTCGCACCATTGTCTAATCAGGTTGTAGTATAAGTAATCAGGATATTAGGACAATCAGCCTATCAGCCTTTGTACTTATTGTGTAACTGACATTCTGATGGATTTACTTGTTCACGTGTGATATCACTGTCATATCGTCTGTGTCATTTGTGTATGTGTTTCACACACAGTTCAGTGGCATATTCTCCCTTCTGCAGTGCTTGTCAAGGTCTGAAAACCACATAAACTGCCTATTTATGCATACACTTGAATGAGCTATATCTGAGAGACTGTGAAACCAAAATAGCATAAAAATGATTTTGCCGAATCTCAGTATGACTCAGTATAATTACAAACAGCATGGATTTGTAGCTATGCAGTTTGCAAACACTATGTCTATTATGTTGTAAAAAACGAACACATTGATGAACACATTTTTATGAGTGCTTTGTAAGAAGGCCCGTAATCACCTTCCTCAGATTCCAAACATCCAAGGAGAGCAGAAACCCAGACTTTTAGCTCTGGAGGACGGAAGTGAACATTCTCATTTGAAGGGTGAGGTGTGATTGAATCTATCGAGCGGAGGAGGAAAATGTGACGTCGCCAGATTTAGGAGTCGCACACCAAAGGCGAAAGGAGTTAATGAGTGATTAACAACTGCAATTAAAAGATGAGGCGGGGGAGGAGAGACAGCGAGCGAGTGAGATAGAGACAGAGAGAGAGAAGGAGGTGGGGGGTGGGGGGGGGGGTGGAGAGGGAGAAAAAAAATGAGGAGACGGTAATTAAAATATCAGTCCTCTCTTTGTCAGAAGTGCACGTGTCATCCATTGTGCACTTATTAAAAGCTCAGAGGGAAGAGGGAGAGCACGGCTTAATTTCAGCACCCGGAGTAGCTGGTAATATGCCCGCGGATGGGAGTCGAGAAGGCTGTAACTCACATTTAAGTGTGGGGCCGTGTCAACGCAGGTTCACAGTCATGCATTTCTGTGTTGACACCCATCGGGGCAAGGGATATTTGGCAGTCAGGAGTAATTTAACTTAATTAATGGGATGCATATTTGATGGTGGAATAAAATATCCCGGCTCAGCAAAGTGGAAAAGGGGAAAGATTTAGTGGGAGTTAAAGGTGGAGGGGAGAGTAATTTGTGCATTCAGTTACTGCCGCCTGAGCGAGAGAGAGAGAGAGAGAGAGAGAGAAAGAAAGAAAGAGAGAGGGAAAGAAAGAGAGAGAGACAGTGAGAGGAGAGGAGAGAGACAGAGAGAAAGAGAGGGAGGAGAGAAAGAGTGAGAGGAGATGAGAGACCGAGTAAGGGAATGAAAGGCAGGAGATAAGGGGATGGAGAGCTAAGGAGAGGAAGAGAGGAGAGGAGAGGAGAGGAGAGGAGAGGAGGGGAGATGGATGGACCTGGGTGTGCGTTGACACAAAGCCGAGTTGATCTGCGGAGGGGAATGTGATGTCCGTCTATTGAGTGGGCCATCAGACTGACAGCGCTTGATTTAATTGATATCCTAAATGAGCCCCACTCAGTACAAACAGGCACATTACGCTGCTTCGCAAACTTACGCCAGAGCCACCGGCTGCCGGAGCCCTGAAATATTCATGAGGGGCTTTTAAGGCGATACAGAGACACTGGAGAGCACACCCCACACCCCGCAACACCCCCTTAACGCCACACACACTTAAAGAAGTGCGTGCCCTCACACACACACACACACACACACACGCACACTCCTTACATAGACACATAAACTTCTCACCTCTCTCTTGCATTTATAGACATCCACATTGACACAGACACGGGCATACACATAGATACACACACATACTCACACAGATCCTCCACCTGTCTTTAATAGCGCATGCTCCCCCCCCACACACACACAAAATATACACACACACACACAAACACGCACACACACGCACGCACACACACACACACGCACATGCTGGTGGGTGAATAGGCCGCCCGGTGAAAAGCCATCACGCCATTCTTAATCTCCCCTGACACATTTTAATTGACTTCCCGTAGGTATAGATTATTTCACGCCGGGTCCGCCACCGAGATGTTTGATACCGTCCAGGAGACTGGCATCTGGGACACTCGTGCCTCGTCACAGACAAGAGCCCACACCTCCTGTCTGAGAAGTTACCCCCCCCCCCCCCCCCCCCCCACACACACCCACCCACCGCCACCACCGGCACCACCCTCTACTCCTCTCCTCTCCCTGGCTCTCCCTCTCACCGTGACAGGCAGACTTATTAAAATGAGGCAGGGAGGAAAATGTAATCAGTCAGTGGCATCATCATAATTGAGTTGATGTACCTGCTGTCTCTTTTTCCCTCTCTCTCTCTCTCTCTCTCTATTTCTCCACGTCAAATGCGAGTGGCGGGGACACCTTTTCTGAGAGCTCTCTGGCTCTTTGGCGTAATGGCTTGTGTTTGGTCGTGGCCCCCATCTCCTCCTCGCGCTGTCGCACGGAGTCTGAGGTCACGTCGCTCTCAGCGCTGGGTCTCAGCCCAGGCTCAGCCCATGTCACTTCAGACCAGCCCCACAACCCCGCCACCCCACCCTCTGCTCCGCACTCTGTGTCAGGAATTACTCAAGCGAGGCGAGGCCAAGAGGAGAGTGAGTGAGTGTGAGTGACTGTAAAATGTTTTCTAGTTCTTGGGTGGAAACCCAAACAAACAAAATACCCCTGAAAGCTTTTTTTTTTTTCACCATTGCATCACTTGAACACCACCCTGCTAACACAGATGTTGTCGCACTACTCTGATTTGTGGTAAGAGAGCCAACAAAGCAATGGCAAACAGCCAGGAGTAGACGTATAAAAACACAGACAAGGCAAACATATAAGCAGTCAAACCAACAGAACAATTAAGATGTCTGCACTCACACTGGATTTAAAAAAGTGTCCACACGAATACAGTTAAAACAGCAGAGTTTTTTTGCAAAAACTGATGGCAACTGCATTTTCGGGCCTGAAAACGCATGTTTTTGAAACAACCTTAGAGACAACCTTTACGTTGCCGTGTGTGCAGAAGAAAACTGAGCTTTTTGAAAGCGATAGCCCCAACTTTATCCAACCACCTTTCATTCTTTACGAAGGCCGAGTTGAGCCCTCCAAGGCCTCCAGCATATCCTCTGTGGCTATGAATAGAAACTCTACTTGTCTCTCGTCAGACACATCATGGTTGTCAGCCAATTTGTTCTAATTTAACAAAGAGGACATAATCTATCAGAAACCTCAGTGGCCAAAACCTTTTCTGGGTTTGTTTGATATAAAGGGACGCTAAATCCTACCAACTTTAGACAGGGTAGGTTCACCTCACTGGTGAAATCCTGTTTGCCTAATCATGTTTTGCTGATAGGATATAGGATTTAACTCGTCTCGTAGTGTCATTGCTCAGTTCATCTTGTTGACTCGTAGACTTTAAATTGCAGCATAGGTTATGCAAGGAATGTGATTTTAAAATGATCTAATTAGCAACAGCGTTTTCACTTAATTTTTGCATTTCCGTGTGAACAAGGATGAACTCTCAAAACGTTGTCATGTGGATGTGAATCTTTGAAAACGCAAACGAAAAACATAGTTTTCAAAACACTCCGTGGGAGCAACATCCTTTAATGTTATGAACCTCCCCCCCACACACACACAGACACACACAGACACACACACACACACACACACACACACACACACACACACACACACACACACACTGCTCATAGAGATGCTTACATCTGACTCCCTTGGTAGGCCCTGCATCTCCAGATCTCCCTGCATCTCCAGAAAATAATGCTGGTCATAAATGCTGTCAGTGCTGTTCATTGACTTCAGTTCAGCATTTGCCACTGTGATCCCCTCCAAACTGATCTCCGAGCTGAGCACATCCTTCTGCAGCTGGACTTCCTGACTAATAGACCACAGTCAAGTTAAGTTCGACAACCTCTTCTCTTTTACTATCCCCGAGTGCATGCTAAGCCCTCTTCCGTACTCCCTGATGGCCCATGACTGCATTCCTGTGTCTGGTTCCAACACCATAATCAAGTTCGCAGATGACACCACAGTAGTAGGTCTGATCAGAGGTGATGACCAGATGGCCTGCAGGGATAAGGGTCCAGCACCTGGCCGCGCGGTGTGCCGACAACAACCTGGTGCTTAACACCCAGAAGTCCTAGGAGATCATCGTGGACTTCAGGTGGGGCTAGGAGCCACGCACACACACCC
Source organism: Clupea harengus (assembly GCF_900700415.2). NCBI lineage: Eukaryota > Metazoa > Chordata > Actinopteri > Clupeiformes > Clupeidae > Clupea > Clupea harengus. The sequence continues at coordinate 27,006,335 of NC_045162.1, read as the reverse complement.
CCATCTCCATCAACAGACCTGTAGTAGAGTGTGTGTGTCAAGCTTCAAGGTCCTTGGCATCCACCTCTCCGATGATCTTACCTGGTCCATGAACTCATCCATCCTGGTCAAAAAGGCACAACCAGCACCTGTACTTCCTACAGAGCATTAGGAAAGCTCACCTGTGTCCCAGGATACTGGCGGACTTCTAAAGCTGTACCATTGAGATCCTACCCATGAATTGCATCTCAGTGTAGTATGGCAACTGCTCCACATCAGGCCGTAAAGCCCATCCAGTGGGTAGTGAAAGCTGCCCAATGGATCACCGGCACCCAGTTACCCACCATCAAGAACATTTATCACAAGTGCTGCCTGGGCAGGAAGAGAAACATCATCAAGGACGCCCCCCCACCTCAACCAGGGACTTTTTTCCCTCTTCCCATTTGGCAGGCGTTACAAGAGTCTTTGCTTCCTCACCAGCAGGCTTACATTACATTTACATTTAGTCATTTAGCAGACGCTTTTATCCAAAGCGACTTACATATGTGCGACTTAGAATGTATACACATTTTACATTTACACTGATGGCACACTGCACATCAGGAGCAAATCGGGGTTCAGCGTCTTGCTCAAGGACGCTTCGACAGGGAATCGAACTAGCAACCTTCTGATTACTAAACGACTTCTCTACCTCCTGTACCAGGTTTAAGATGAGCTTCTTTCTTGAGGCTGTGACCCACCCCACCCCCTAACAACATCATTGTGCTCATGACTGCACTATTTACAGTACCTAACGAACAAGTTATTTGCACTATTCATATTTTTCACAGACTGAATCTACACTGTTCAGATAATGTCACTGTTCATATAACCAACTGTTTCTACTCAATAGTCTTAATCAAATGAACATATGCCCATAACCCTACATTTTCACTCTCTTCGCTAAGTCTGTCCACTTGTCCTCTCTATATACGGATTTGGAATATTTACATATATTATATTCAGTGCTGTCAAAATGAACGTGTTAATTATAGAGATTCATTTGAAATATTTAAGGTGTTAAAAAAAATTAACGCAGGCACAAGCTTGCAAGTTTATTGAGCACTTGAGCTTCCAACTAACCCAGCAGGCTGCACACAAATGACTGGTTGACCTTGTTGCTAGCTCCCTCCAAAGTATCACTCTCGCCGGGAGTCTCTCTCTCTTCTCTGCTTCTCCACGTCATCGCAATCATCGTTTAAACAAATAAAAGTCCCTTTATACTTTACGTGCTACACATAGAATAAATATACCTTTCAGGCCGACAGTCAGTTTTGATGGTTTTATTGGAAATCTTTAGCTCACAGGAGATAATCTGTGTTCAGAGTTTAAAAGATGCTATTAAACAATAATAGTTAGTGTTTCAATTTAAATATACTTCCTTTGTGTTGATTTTACATTAATTCTGTGATTTTACATTTAAATATCCATTACAAGCTTTAGTCTTTAACGGCGATTAACAACGATTAATCACAACAAATTGTGCGATTAATTAGTTGATTTTATTTAAGCTACTGACAGCACTAATTATATTTGTACATTGTAACTCTCCACTGTCCGTCACTGTACATATTGCAAGACGTAGCTTCACTTATGCTTTAGTACTTACTTTTCCTGCAATTATCTCTAAATAATACTATATTTTTGCACTTCTGCTTAGATGCTTACTGCATTTCATTGATTGTGTACCCATACTCCCCATACACAATAACAAAGTTGAATCTAATCTAACCTAGTCTATTAATGATGCTTGACTGATGTGTGCTGTGTCCTTGGCAGCAATCCTCTGTGTATTGGAGCAATACCTTGGCGTTCCCCAAAGTCCCAAAGGGAATATGAAAGAAAGGAAGTGTATAAATGTGCGTGTGTGTGTGTGTGTGTGTGTATATGTATATGTGTGTGTACATGTAAATGTGTGTGTACATGTAAGTCAAAGATGCGCGCACAAACGCACGTGAACACACATGAACACACACCACCCACCACCACTCAAATACACACCTGAGCACTTCCAGGGGGAAATAATGTTAAAAAAAATACGCTCATTGATAGGATAGAACAGAACTGCAACACCGCTTTCACTGTTCACAGACAGGAGTTGGAGTGGGGACAGCTTTTCCACTGCGGCTCACGGAAGCAGTTAACCGTGTCAGTGACTGGGGATTACATTAGTTTAAATGGGGGGGGGGGGAGTGTGTGTGTGTGTGTGTGTGTGTGTGTGTGTGTGTGTGTGGTGGGTGCTGTGTGGTTTCTGTAAAAAAAAAGAAAAAAGGACGGCGTATCTGGTTACCAGCCCTTGTTCATGCCGCGGCGGTGTGTACATGTGTCGCCTCCTATCTGCTCCGGCCCGGCCCGGGGCGGGGTGCTGGTGCTGCGGAGCGGCTTTGAAGGTTCAGGGGGCGCGAGGGGCGCGAGGGGAGCCCTGAGACGTGGAGGTTAGTGGGAGCCGTTCCCAGACAGGAGGAGCGGTGGCCTCGGCTCAGGCCCAGAGGCGGGAGAGGAGACGCGGGGTAGGGGGGGGAGTGGGAGGGATGCGTGTTTTGGGAGAGCCATTGTGACGGAGAGGTGGGAGAGTTACACTATATATGTGTGTAAGTGTGTGTGTGTGTGTGTGTGTGTGTGTGTGTGAGAGAGAGAGGGTGTGGGTGTGTAAGGGTTGACAAGATCATTGCTTACTTCTCTAGCATTGTGGTTGGTGGCAACACTGTCTAAAGACAGCTGTTGTGACAGAATTGTGGGAGGGTTATTCTATGTGTGTGTGTGTGTGTGTGTGTGTGTGTGTGTGTGTGTGTGTGTGTGTGTGTGTGTGTGTGTGTGTGTGTGTGTGTGTGTGTATTCACTGGGGTTGACCACCATTGGTGTGAATGTACAGCTCGGACCTTGAGACGCGCGCCTCCCCTCAGACCCGGTTAGATGTCGCCTGTGGTGGGGCCTCAGTGAGGAGGTGAGAGAGGAGAGGAGAGGAGAGAGGGGGACGTGGGTCAGAAGAGTGACAGTCTCTAATGGCTGAATGTGTGTTCCACTACCCCCCTCCTCTCCCCGATCCACTTCCCCAAAAGTCTCCCTGAGCACATTAACCCCCTCTGTGCCTCAGCCCCTGCTGCAGCCGCCCGGAAAAATGCTGACACAACCATTAGCCCCGGGACTCAGCAAAGAGATAGAGAAGAGAGAGAGAGAGAGAGAGAGATAGAGAAGAGAAGAGAGAGAGAAAGAGGGGGTGAGAGAAAGAGAGAGAGAACAGCTCTCAACTGCTTTCCTCTGTCTTCTTTTCCTTCTTTTGTTCTTTTGTGTCATTTTTTGTGTGGACGTTTGGCAGTGTGTGAACGTGTACACCAATTGTGCACATGTGTACTTGTATGTGATGGATGGAAGTGTTTTGTGCAGCGTGAAAGTATGGGTGATGTACATACTGATGGCAGAGCTATTTGTTGTTCATGATATCATGATGGGAAGTTAAAAGTGATGCTGACATCCGTGAGAGAGGTGTGTTGAGCTAGCACCTCTGACACGGTTGTACAAAGCAATGTGAAGAACGTGTAATTAAGATGTCCCCCAAGCCCCTCATCCCATGATAGCCAGGACCCCAGTAAAATGACTGCATTCAAACAAAAAAATATTTGATGCATTTTTTTTATTCTCTAAAACATGCATGTGTGATCCTGCACATCTGTGTGTGGGAACCACATCTGGCGTTCCAACTTAGTTCTGCGCACAGACAGTAGATGGCGCCAGATTCCTTGTTTCTTGTCCAGACTTGGGGAATCCATAACAAATAATTCTGAGTATCTGTTTTGTTTACTCAGGAAGATTGTGTAGAACTTGTGAAACTGTAGAACAAAGAGATTTGGTGAAATTCAGGAAAAATGCATTCTATTTAAGAATAAATATGAAAAGGTACAAATAAGTCAAATAAAATTCTTGAATTCACATAAGATATAATTCATTATAATGTCCAATGTTTTGATTAAATATTCATGCCAGTGTATGTCAGTGGATAAACATACAAATATTTATGGAATGCATATATATGCATTTTTTAGCAGGGTAAATATCAAGTGTCAGTTACTGCGTAGAGACTATATGAATGTATAGCACCTTGGTAATAGCAGCATATCATTTTAAATGTGTAATGCTTGGTATAAAGTCAATTTTTGCTGAATTAAGTGAGGTAGGTTCGTATGGCTGAAAAATGCATTGAACAAAATTATGAAAAACATAAGCAAGAACATTATAACCAAATTCGTCAATTAATAATGGATTTCTTTTTTTTCTTTTCATCATCAGTTTTTTTGTATTTTGAGGAATATATGGCTTTTTGAACACACACACGCATGTAGCCAGACACACACACTTTCTGTCTGTCTCCCCCTTCCTCTGATGAAGTAATTAAGTAGCAGTTTAATGTGTGTGTGTGTGAGTGTGTGTTTGGGGACTGGCTAAAACAGGAAGACAGTTGCACTGGTCTAGGAGTGCTCTTTCAGTGCTGCTTTAACTAGGGCGCTGGCTGCGGATTGGAGCTGGACCTTTTGGGGGTGATCAGCAGGTCTCAGGGGGGGACCCCCACTTGAGCACAGAGCCCGAGCTGTCACAGGGGGCCGGGGAGGAGTGTGTGTGGGGTGGGGGTGGTGGTGGGGGTAGACGTGCCGAGAGGGCAATTACAACAAGGACAAAGACTACACACTGATCAGTCCCTACAGCCTCCCTAACCACAAGGAGAGCTTTTAAACAAAATTAGCATAGTCTGTAATGAGAGTGTGCATGTGTGTGTGCGTGTGTGTGTGTGTGTGTGTTTGTGTGTGTGTGTGGTTGGGTGTGAGGGTTTGTTAAACTGTTTTCCTCTCTCTTTGACCTAGCTGAATCGCTGGACATGTTTTTTTGAAAACACGGAATAATTAACTGTATGATATATTTCAGAGAAAATAAAAACAAAAATGTGCCACGTCTCATTGTTCCTGGAATGATCATTTAAAAACGTGTCAGCGGTTCTCATCGGCGGTGATGATAGGAAACTGACTCCAAAAGCTAGAGAAAGCAAACAAAAACACATGCATCAGGTAGGTACCATTATTAGTCATTTAAAAAAAATTAAAATCATTAGCAACATTTCACTGTAACATTTCCAAAGAGGTTAGGCTAGTACGTTTCATCTTGAGTTCAGATTAGATTCTTCAGATCAGATTCTTGTAAGCGGCATCATTTTTGTTTGTAGGACAACCTAGATTTAATGAAGTTCACTACAGCATTATGTAAATTTAGAAAAGTGGTTTATACTTTTCAGAGAATGGCTCGGGCAAACAAAAGTTCCATGATTTGTTTTTCCTTATCTAGTTAAAAACAATATATATATCAATACCTCAAGGGCAAGGAGTCATGGCACAGATACAATCAGAACAAAATAAAATGAGTAAAAACAAAAAAAAGAACAGGAAACAAAAAAAAAAGTACAATCAGGGCTTTGGAAGAAAAAGAAAGAAAAGATGGCAGTGGCAACGTCTCTGGTGTATTTGCATTCTCCCTTGTCTGGTTTTGATTACTGGTGAATCCAGATTATCGGCGAAACAGATCGGAGATGCGCAGACTTCTCCCTTTGCTCTCTCTTTCTGTTTTGTGCAGGAGAGAGATGCAGAGTGTCTGATATACCTAGGTCTATCTCTCCCTCTCTCTTGCTGTCTGTCGCTCTCTCATGCTCTCTCTCCCTCTCTCACACACAGCCACACACACTCTCTCTCTCACACACGCTCACACTATGCCAGTGATCAGATAAGGCTCCCCAGTTGAGCAGTGCTTATTCAAATAGCTGCATGTTCTGAGTGAATCAGAACAGGTAAAGTCGATGTGATACACCGCGATAAGCTTAATGTAGAGTCAGCCAGAAAAGAAAGAGGGAAAGGAACCGAGGAAAGGGGGAATACATTTGATTCAAATAGTATTTGTTATCGAAGGAATTGGAATTGCCCCCTTCTGCTTGCGTTGGTTTATGTTTAAACTTTGTTGTAAGCCAGAAAACGACAGTGTTGTTTTTCTTTGTAAGGGCTCAGGGAGGATAAATGTTCCCTAATTGAGTATGGAGGGTGAAAAGTGATCTGTTTAAAAAAAATAATAAATAAAAAAAATACATGTTTTCATCACAGACACACTGCACTGCACTTTAAAACATGTTGGTTGTGTGAGTGTCTGCGAGTATGTATATATGTGCGTGTGCATGTGCGATCTGCCGAAGTCGATCTGCCCTTATATAAAAATTGTACAGCTTTGAAAATGAAAAGGGCGGCAGCAGTGGACTGTGCTTTAATTGCGTTTAAAAACAAAACAAAAAAATAGTAATGTCTTTGCCAGCTTTGATTTTTTTTTTTTTTTAAATACACTTGAATTTTTTTCATGTGTGTGAGAAGGCTGAGATTCACAGGAGGGGACTGGAATACAGGTTGGAGGAAAGAGTAAGCGTGTAGCTGTATCACCAGATTTCGCCCTCTTGACCAACAACAACAAAAACAACAACAACAACAACAACAACAATAATCATAATAATAATTACTAAAATTGATTTGGGAAATACAAAATGTAATTATTATTATTATTATTATTATTATTATAAATATGAAGTACATAGACAGCACAAGGTTCACTGCATTAAATACAATTATTTTTTCATTATGTCACACTGGTCTACCACTTAGATTTTAAATCTATCATTTAGTTTTCATTTGAGTTATCATCTGGGTTTCTTCTAATTGTATGTAATGGCTCTTTAATTTGGTTTATTTTGAAACATTTTTGTTCAAGCATGTTAAGGGTTGCTTTTTTTAAATGTAATTTTTCCATGCCATGCCTCTCTCACGCATGGGCACACTCTATCATACTGCGCCCCTGACACACACACACACACACACACAGTGCATAGTATTAAACGAGCGATTTAATAGTTCATTTCTGCTTATATCGACTGACACGGAATGTGCCAGCCACTAAAATAAAGCCCCTCTGTAACCCAGCACGACTAATCTAATATATTAGTCACCCGCATTTGTACATCAGTGAGCAATTATTCTAAAAAGTTTCCCCCCGCGCGCCGGGGTGACAAAGGGAATATGCGCACGGAGCCTCTCTGCCCGAGCCGGCGCGGTGGCCGCGTTTGATGGCCGCTCCAGAGCACCGATAGGCCAAACGGTAGCAGGAGCATGCCACTTTTAATAACGCAAATCGGCACCGTGCCCCCCACAAGAGTGAGCAAGAGACTGTGACAACCTTAATAAAGAGAGGCAACCACCAAACTCTCCAAGTTAGCGGCAAAAAAAGAGGGGGGAGGGGGATGAGGGCTGGTCCTTCCGATAGCCTACCACAACCCTACCACCCCACCCCACCTCCCCCAAACCCCCCTCCTTACTACCCCCTCTGTTCTGAAGAGGATGGTCTCATGGAATGTGATTGGATTTGTTGTGAAAGAGTGTCACAATTAATAACAGCTCTTGCGGACAAGGTCGAGGGATTGTCCATACGGCCTCGCGTCCCTCCCTGCCTCTCGACCCGTACGCTACAGTACCTGCTGCCGGACCGCCACAGCATCACTGTCTCCCAGTCCCGTCTTCATTGTCAGCCAGTGGGAGGACAATCACTGTTTTCAGGGGTAAAAAAAAAAACAAGGAGCGATAGAGAGGGGGAGAAAGAGAGGAGAAAAAGAAGAAGAAGAAGGGGATGCTTTGAGGACATAATTAAGGATATCTTTCAAAGAACAACTTTTTGCATATTTGAATTATTACTGTCGTTAAAAAGCACACAAAATATGGAAATATGATTGCCGGAAGCACATAAATCAATGATCAGCAAGGCCTCAGAGCCCAATAAATATGGGGAGTTAAATACTTTAAAATGCAAATCACATTGGGACATTTGCATATGGCTGAATTGAAAGGAAGTGCTCTTCCTTAAGACCCTCTAAGGTAGAAGGGAAGAGTGGATGTGCAAAGGGGTTGGGTTGGAGGGGAGGCATTGGGAGAAAACAGACATTTTTCTTTTTCTCTTCTCAACTCATCTCCGGTCAAGTTCTGGGATCATGATAAATGATAGGAGATAAAATGGGTTGACAGAGATGGCTGTGTTCTTCTGTGAATCCAGAAAGTGCCTTAAGTGATCTGGAATAATTAAGAGTTAATTATTCTTCATCCATCTAAATCAGGAGGAGACAGATTTGGGGATGGAATTCATAATTTTTTTTGCCTGGCGTCCTGTCTTGTCGTAATGTGGTAAACTAAAGTGACTTTGAATAATACCTACTGACCTTATAGTAATTATGCCTCGCATAGCAATTTGGGAGCGGTTGCTAATCGTGGGTATTGATTCAGGGAGATTCATATTAAAAATACATATGTTTTATGGCTGGGCTTTTTTGTTCTCTTTAATGTATTATTAATCATTATTTTCAATATAATTGGCTCACAGGATACACGACACTAGTGGGAGAATTGTTGAGTCGACTCAACATAATTTTGCTTGAATAGGGAGCCTTGTGGATTTGTTTGTTGTTATTGTGGAATGTCTTACGTCCAATCCAAGGCCAAGGTCCTCATTTAATTGTAAAAATGTAGGCAAAATGGGGTTTCATTTATTTGTCCCTTTACTTCATAAAGACACGCAGATTATGCTGTGATATAAGAAAACGAATGAATGAGTTACTTGCACACCTGCACAATCTTCTTGGCCTAGTCAGCATGTTTAAGCAGTTTCACCTGTGTTGCCAATGAGTTCAGCCTGGCAATTGCGCTCTATCTCTTTCAATGGGATTACGCAGGGATGGCTGACTTCAGAGACGTCAGATCCCCCAGTGATGTTTTTCTTTACACACTCAAAAGACACTGGCAGTGGCAGATCAATGGACACTGTGTCTGCCGAGCATTAACACACAGGTTAGAGTGTTAGGTTAGAAACCTACTGGGCCACCTTGGTGAGAGGAGGGAGGGGGGAAAAAATCAATTTGAGCTGGAAAGCCTGCGTGTGTGGGCTATGTGTGTGTGCAAGTCTCTCTCTCTCTCTCTGTGTGTGTGTGTGTGTGTGTGTGTGCATGTTCAAGTCTTTGTGCGCGTGTGTATATATATATGTGTGTGTTAGTGTAAGGGATAAAAATGCTTACTCCACCAGCTCAGGCAGTGGAATGAACACATTTCTATCCTATCCTTTTGTATCCCTATCCATCCTTTTGGAAAAGCTGTTTTTTTTTCTTGTGTATTCTTGTTGAACTAAACATGATTTTACTTGTATTATCGTTAACAGAAGTCATCAAATGAAGTCATCAAATCTATTAGATTGGACCAGATGCTATTTTTTTTTCCATATGCTGGTCAAGTATTTACTCTGTGATTGACTTTGGATGAAACAAACACAACTGTGTTCTCAGACTGGGCCTGTAGCTTACCTAACTACCTGAGATTATAGCCTATGGCATTGCCATGTACTTTAACGTAAGTGCTCTTTAAAAATTGGAATCTGATCCACCAAAAGTTTGAGCTTTAACAAGCATTTCATCAGAACAGTCTTCTTAGCACAGTTCAGGCTTTTTTTTTGTATTCCCCACTGTTGCCGATGATCTGTTAGTTTCTGTCAGGGACGTTACCAGGCCACCTTGTACCAGACCTCATGGTTTGTCTTCGTACGTGAGTGTTTGTGCATTTTAAAGGTGCAGTGTGTAGGATCTAGCGCCATCTAGCGGTGAGGTTGCAGAGTGCAACCAACTGAAATCTCCCTCGAATACCCCACCAGTGAATACCCCCAATGTCATTGTGTACGACTGCATCAAGTAGCCATAATATGTCAAGTGATGAGGTTACTTAAGATAGATATTTAGAAATTGTATTTAGTTATTTAGTCTGTAAAGCTGTAGGGTCATAGCTTCCATGGACTGTATAATGTGTAGTTTGCTATGTTGTTTGTGGTTGAGCGCCAAAGCTATTTTGTTTAAAGTTACACTTTTATTGGCAATCATTTTTAGCTGCTGTGGGCCGATCCCAGTAACGTCACCGGGTCTTTTGTGTCCAAATAAAAATAAACTCTAAAATTACAATCCTGGTAGCAATTAGATTTCAACATGGGCAGGAGGGGGGGAAATGTTAGGCTACTTGTGTTACTTGTGTAACTATGCCTATGGCCATGTTGAAGCTAAAGCTATCAAACAACACATTGCATTTAGATGGGCAGGCTACATTACCTAGTGTCCAGCACAAAACCGGCAACTTCAGCGCCAGTCTGAAAATATTTATCCCTCATCAGCGATTTCCATCTGGGAAAGGGTTTATCCTTGTTTTCTGTCAACGCCTGTTCCAATTTCGTTTTCCTTGATATTTTCGCTTCTTTTACAACGAGGGTTCATGCTTCCTTGCTTTTTCTACAAATTGGGTAGCCAGCACCAGCAACCACTGATTCTTCTTCTTTATTCTTTCGTCTTCCAACTAGCGCCACCAAATTCAAGATGCCTCTTTGACGTTAAAATGCGAAAGGCACTCTCTAGAGCCAACGTTGAACACCGTTCTGGGCTACATGGCGTTACAACATGGCGGCCTCCCTGGAAGATGACCTGCTCTATTGTAGATATGAAAGTCACATTCTGGGCCGATAAAAACACGATTCATAGTTACAGGTGATTACGCACTAATATAAAGAGAATTATGAATGCTATATTCCATTCCTGCTAATAGATCACCCAAAACTCTACACACTGTGCCTTTAAAAACAGCACTCAATTACAGTTTGTGATGGAGCTTTGTTCTTCCTCAAGGTAAATCCTTGATTTAAGCCCTAATGCAAATCCTTGCCGAAGGACTCGTGGTTCCTCATATAATCTCTTTTACTTTAAAGCTAATGTAATAGGGTATGGTGATTTATTCTTCTTCTGCACTTCTCACAATGATGGCGCAACTTACGCTGACCGAAATACTTCTCAAACACACAGGCATTACAGAACGACAAATCCTTGTAATCGCCAGTGCCACTGTTAGGTGTGTGTGTGTGTGTTACTCACTTATCATGTATAACTGCCTCTCCGTTTGTTTTAAAATTCATGTAATTTCCCTAAAAGCCTCCTCAGGTATCTCACCAAAATGAAGGATATCGTGGCATAATGGGTCATAATATATTACCATCAAGTTATACAACTTTCTTACTCCTTATATATGTATACCCCTAAGTAAATTCTTGCTCATTTCTTGTAGGAGTTCCTTAGTTTAGTCGCGTGAGTCAGGGCAGCGTCCGAAGCACTTCTTCTCCCTTTGAAGCAAACTGCTCATTCAGTGCTGTCCCCTCTGGGCAGGCGCCCTCGTCCCCCCCCACCAACACCCCCCCCCCCCCCCACCCCACCCCCTGCGTTAACTCAAAGCGGCTGCCCGGCGCTAACTCCAGAGCGGCGCTGATGGTGGCGGCTGGTAATTAGGCGTCAGAACACTTTGGCCCAGCGCTCTCTCCGCATTCCGCCCGATGCCCCCTGACGCCCCTCAAACGTGTGAGCTATTTTGCTTGCAGTTTCTTCTGCTCTGTTGGTCATCTGTCCTCCTCGGGCCCGTCAGACTGCGTGTGTCTGAATGATGGCCCCGGGGCCCCTGAGGGTGGGGGCTGAGTGGGGCGTTCAGAGGGATGGGGAGGGGGGGGGGGGGTCCGGTTGAGTGGGGGTTGGAGCGGAGAGGATTACGAGGGGTGGTGGGTTCAATAGCAAGGCTTACTAACTGTACAGACAAAGGAGATCAATAGCGTTGAAGGCACATATATTTTAGTAATTACTCCAATAATTAAAACAGTCTTTTGCGATTAAAACAAATCAGTACACTGTCAATTATACTAAATGGGTTTGGACACAGCAGTCTAATCAGGTTAGAGGACTTGCTGCATCCATGCCATATAGTCACTGGAGAGAGCAAAAACAACATTTGTGTATAAACACACATTTTTTTTTATATCTGAAGAAGCCCTGACCTCGTACACCCACTGGCTGGGAAACTCTGAATTGACCACAAAAGCAAATAGAGATATTCATTTACATTACATTTACATTTAGTCATTTAGCAGACGCTTTTATCTAAAGCGACTTACAAGTTTGTATATACATTTTACATCTACACTGATGGCACACTGCACATCAGGAGCAATTAGGGGTTCAGTGTCTTGCTCAAGGACGCTTCGACAGTGGGAATCGAACTAGCAACCTTCTGATTACTAAACGACTTCTCTACCTCCTGAACCACTGTCGCCCCATTCATAGAGATATTCATAGAGCACAATGAAGACGGCAACACTTCCTACCATGATCGTTCTAATCCCCAGGGTCATCATAGCATGGCATTGAAAGATCAAAATGTTTTTTTTTTTTTTTTTTACATAATTTATGTCCTTGTCCTTAAAAAAATAATAATTGATGGAAACTGCAGTATTTTTCACTCAGCACCAGATTTAAACAAGCGGCCGCTGATTTTGTGTGTTAAATAATTGAAGGGAGCAAAGGTCAAGGTCTTATTTGTGAGATTTTGTTTCTTTTGGAGTGAGGCTTGACTATGATGCTAACCCTCTGCACACAACACACACACACACACACACACGGACACACACACACACACACACACACACACAGACACACACACACACACACACACACACACACACACACACACACACACACACAGTCTGATTGAACATGAGAGTGTGGGGTGGCATGAGGCGGCGGCGGGGGTAAAATATGCTGTGCCAGGGGATTCTGAATTATCGCACAGAACGGAACAGCTTGCTACAGGAGACACGGAGACATGCTGTTTTTATGTCCGAGAGGCATCTGCACATCCCACTAAAGACTCCTCTTTTCTACACAGGTAGGCAGTTTGAGGACTCGCTTTTGTGTGTGGGAAAAAAAAAATAAAGAAAAGAGAGAATCAAAGGATGTCCCCTGCTTTAATAATGGAACAAATATTCTAATGTCTAAAAAAAAAAAAAAAAAAACTCAGCCTCATCCTTCCTGCTAATCGTGGCTCTAATGTATTCCGTCCCTGGGCCATATTAGTATGCTAGCTCGGGGCAAAATGATTATGACAAGACCAAGTTTCCTCAAAACTTGAAAACCCGCAAATGAAATGAAAGAATGAGAAACAGAGCCGTGTGGCAAAGCGTAAGTGCGTCAGCTAAATTATTTTGGACTGAGAAAAAAGTTTTGAAGCGCGCCCCGTATGCACATTTGATGAACTTTAAAGGGAGATTAAAAAGACAACGATCTCCACTTTCAAGATGTTTATAATGCATATGATCCACATCCATGGAGCCAGTGGTAGGATCAGCAAAAAAGAATGGGCCTGCAGAATTCTGTTGTTGTTCCGGTATAGTGGGCCCAGGACTGAGTACATGTCACCAAAACGATCCCGCTCTCTCCATGATGTGCCCTGGAGTCTCCCGATCAACATTATTTTTGCTTTGCGTAACATATATTTTTAATTCTCAATACAGCAGCGACTCGCTTGATTTGCGGTGCAGGTCGCACGTTAATTAATTGAAAATGCAGATTTCCCCATAAATTAATTAATGGCTAATTAATCGGTACTTGCCCTGTGTTTTCTTTCAAGGCATATTTCAGGGGGGGGGGGATCTAGGGCTTTTTGTGACAAGACTCATCGCCCCAACTCCTCACTGATTGCAGCGAAGGTTAATAACATCTTCTGAGGAGGATGGCGTGATGAGGAGAGTGTGCCAGTGATGAGGTGAAAGTAGATTTGAAGCCCTGCACCTCGTGTCAAGTTTGTAGTACGTGTGTATGGACTGTCGCTAAACTTCTAAAAGATAGAATCGTTTTGAATATTGTGGCCAATACAAGGATCTGTGGACACCTTTGCCTTGCTTTTGGCGATATTACACCTTACCGTTGCATTATGCCATGATTCTTAATTTGTGATTTCTGGGGATTAAATTTTTTTTGGGGCGTTTTAAGTTTTCTTCTATTCTTCTTCATCAACATAAATATGTTGATCACCTTCTGTCCCCGAAGTGAAACACGAGTTAAATAGCTACACGGAAACGTGAGATTCACAAAACATCACAACACTTTTTTTTTGGGGGGGGGGGGAAGTTCCAGAAAGGGCTGCAAGGTGAGAAAACAAACATGTAACTAATACTCACCTCCTCAGCGTGTTTTATGTGAGGACAGGAGAAATAATGGCTGCTATTCTTCGGAGACCTTGCTGCATGTATTAAGTTTGCATGGCAAACACATACACATGCAGGGGCACACTTGACTCGAGGATTAACACTTTCTAATAAAGCGGCCAAGATCAACTTTGGGCCTTAAATACAGGAAAAATGCAAACTTTAAAAGCGCACCTCTGCCAGGGTCAAATGCCTTGCAATAACATATCAATTTCAGCTTGTCGATTCATTTACTCTCTCATCTGAAGAAACGTGTTTGTTTTTTTATGTCATTACTTTTCAGCATTTCATCCAAGGTCCATGTCATTAATATGCGGCCCAGCCCAATGTGTTCGAGCGCTTGAGTCTTGTTTGTTAAGCCTCACGGTTCTGGTTCTAGTTGAGTGAGGGCGATGTGCTGAGGGATTGCCACTGGCACATGGGCATCACGCAGTCCGAAAGGGCGGCGCACTGAATTTGTTTGACTCTGGTAATCTTGGGCATTTTAAGCTATTACAGATGCTCACAGGAAGGTGTGTTTTGAGTGTGAAGCTGTCAGTGCAGGGTCTGGATGGGTGGGTTATGGGGGGATGGTGAAGACTTGAGAGGCAGAGAATGAACAAGAGAGGAAGAAAGGCACTGGGCCTGTCACCGTTGTCAGTCAAGGCGGATGAGAGCTGTCTGCTTTAATGGATTCCTCGGCGCTGACGTCTTGCTGGGCTGAAGTAAAATCGATGTGTTGTCATGAGTGAGTGCAGCGGCAACATCAAACGGCCAGGTGGATAGGCAGACAGGCAGACAGGCAGGCAGACAGGCAGGCAGAATGGCTTGCTTGGGCAGTTATGTCTGTATCTGCAGGTTAGGCGTTCTCAGCCTGTGCTACATGCCCACTGGGGCTGTGGGTGTGATTGTTAGCATGAAAGGGGTCTCTAACCTTTCCATCACTCCTTGTGGTTTTTATTTTCTGAAAACTACTACAGCAAGGCATGTGCGGTACAACTGTTTGGTTCAGGCACACCAATACATAGGGCCTACTCATCTCTCTCTCTCTTCCTCCATCACTCACTCACTCACTCTCACACACACACACACACACACACACACACACACACACGCTAAAAATGAATTTGCCAGTACATACGTATTTGTCAGACAGACCCTCAGTCTCCATGTTCATTCAATACTCTTTTTGTCTAGTGGACAATGTCACACCTATAGAGTCTACAGCAATGAAATGTCTCTAAATGACCGAGTTGACTGCTTTTTAAGGCGCTGTAACACTGCCCAGGATGGTAAACTCCAAAACCACTGAAGGCCTTGCACCCTCCCTCAGACTTGGTGTTGTGAAGGAAAATTGCCCACATTTGCCAACAAGTCTCCTGGCCTCCACTCTGTGGAAAGGGGGAGGGAGGGAGGGATGGATGGAGGGCAAAAAAGAGTGACATTCATTTTGTTTTGCTTTCCATATCTGCTGAACCAGGATGGTCTGTTTCTTCTTGGGTGTCCCTGAGGGAGTTGCTGATTGGGCCGCAGTGAGAGCGCCGTGGCAACGGCGGCGGCCGTGAGTGATAGGTGGAGGTACCTGAGATTGCTGCAAGCTGAGCTGTGATAAAGTGCAGCTTTGTTGTTGCGCTGCCACCTCTTGCCGGCCTCTCCCTTTGACCGGGGTTAACGCCCCCGTGGTTGCCGGCCTCGGCTCCTGTTTTATATTCCCACTGTTTGTCTTTGAGACGGTTAAAAGTTGAAGTGTATGAAACCAGTTGAACACCACCACGTGTTTATTGTCAAAATTGTCAAAGTTGTTGAAAATGTTATTTTCAAGACTCATAACCCAGTTCTCATATTGAGTTGAGTGAGAAATGTGAAATGTTTTATATAATTGGTAGGCTAAATCTTCTGAGATCTCTCTCTGTTTTTGAGCACCTTTAAAAAAAAAAAGCGTCTCGTCTCGTCTGGACCGTACCTCAGTGGGCCCTCTGGAAGGCCTCTTAAGAGGGATGTACTTAAGACCTCATTTTCTATGCAAATTTTTTGTGTGCTTTTGTAATTATGCCTCTCTTCTACTTCCCTCTCTCTCTCTCTCCTCGTCCACACACCCCCCCCCCCCCCCCCCCACCCCCCAGGTCGCATACCACTGGCTCTTGGAGTGACTTGCTCTTAAGTACTTGAGTTTAGCTGTGTGCGCGGCTCCTAATTTGTTTTACTCTGCTGTAAAGTGCAGGAGAGACTTTCAGAAGCCCCCCATGGCCCCCGATGTAGTGGTGGTGCTCAGCTTCTTCTTTTTTCTTTCCCATTTTTTCATCTCACATGGGCTTCATTAGTGTCTGTCTTGAGCAGCCTCTTCCCCTCAGATCCGCCAAAAACTCCCTTTCCCATGCCAGTTACCTGGGCCGAACCCCTGGTTCAAGTTCAGCTCGAACCAGCTTTTTCCTCTTCCCTCTCCCGGAGACGGCCTATAACGTTGTCTGTCTGCCTGTCTGGCGGGGCGGGGCGGGGGCAGGCCGCGGTGCAGACGCGTCTGAGCTGACGTCTGTCCGTGCGTTTCGGTCGTATTTATTTTAGCACGCTAATGTGGGTCGGCCCCTGAACGGCGGCCATCAGCGGAGGCGCACTCTCCCATAACTCTGTCGGAGCAGCCCGCCGCTTGGCATGATTTATGGGGCTTCCTCGCGCGTCCCGACGCCCTGGCCCCGGAGAAGGAGGGCCATTGTCCCCCGCCAGCTCGCCTAACTCAACGCAGGAGCGCTTTGTCTGCTCCTGAGCAAAGCCAGAACCCCCTCTTAAAAAGAATCAAATTATTTCATCATGTTGAAAATGAAAAGCCGTAATTACTCGTAATTAGACCTCGGTCTCTCTTTTTACTTTTTCTTTTTCTTTCTTTCTTTCTTTCTTTCATTCTTGCTTTCCTCGTTTCTCTCTCCCTCTCTGTCACGCGTCTCTTTTTTTTTCGTAACTGAATTGGGAGCCATTCTTTTCCAGAGGTCTCAACGATGGCTCCAAATCAGTATGTTCGGAAAAAAGTAGGAAACAATTTTCTGTTCAATTTGAAATTGATTAATTTCGGCTCTTGACGGCTTGTAGTGCTTTGATATTTCAGAGGAGGGGGCATTTGAAGTTGTGCGATCATACTGTAATGTTTACTTTAAAGTTCTACCTTACTCATTCGGTGTCCAGTGAATGTCATCGTATTTCAAATCACATTGGAAAAAGTAAAGGCTCACGTAGTGTCTGTGTGTGTCTGTGTCTGTGTGTGTCTGTGTGTGTGTGTGTATTGTATATGTGCACATGCGTTGGTGTTTTTTTGGAACTGTGTGTGGGCTGTATCTTGGAGTCCACACATTTTAATAATTAGAAATGGTGTGGTCTCAGTTATTGGATAGGAGTGGTTTAGGATTACTCTTCCAATAACACACCTCTGTCTGCCGTCCGCAGCCCCTACGTCTCCCATGGAAAATCATTTTCTGCCTGTCAACTATTTACATGCACCGTGCCCCACAATTCTTGTCATTTTAGGCGGCGTGGCAATTTGCTAAACAAATCCACCGTCCATTTATCTATCAAGGGAAGACTGTGTAGAAAAAAAAGTTGTTTTGGTGGTGGGGAAAGAGGGAGGGAGCGATGGAGGGAGAGAGGCGGAGGAGGGAGGGAGGGAGGGAGGGAGAGGCGGAGGAGGGAGGGAGGGAGGGAGGGAGAGGCGGAGGAGGGAGGGAGGGAGGGAGGGAAAGGGTTGGTGTCGTGTGGAAGGGGCTGTTTTTTAGGAGGGTTGGTGGCGAGAAAAAAAAAAAAGGCAAATATTTTCTCTGGCTGGTGTTTTAGCAGTGAAAACACAAACTGGCTTCTTGATGAGTATTAGAAGTGAGGTGGGCAAATATCAGGGCAGAGCTGGGTGTTGTGGCGTATGATTGGCATCGCTGCCTCTCGTCATCCGAGACTGGCCTCTGCCTCTGTTAACACACACACACACACACACACACACACACACACACACACACACACACACACACACACAAAACACACAACACACACATTTACACAAGATACACACTCCACACACACACAGCCAACACTAACGTCAAGCAGTAGCCTCATCATCATCCTCGGTCTTAATGCATTCATTTTTAATTCATGCACATATAGTTTCCTCCATCCACCTGCTGTTTTCATTCCCTGGAAGTTTATATCATATCAAAGGATGGGCGACAGTGGTACAGGAGGTAAAGAAGTCGGTTAGTAATCAGAAGGTTGCTAGTTCGATTCCCTGTCGAAGCGTCCTTGAGCAAGACACTGAACCCCTGCTAATTGCTCCTGATGTGCAGTGTGCCATCAGTGTAAATGTAAAATGTGTATACATTGTAAGTCGCTTTGGATAAAAGCGTCTGCTAAATGACTAAATGCATAAGTGGCAGGTCTGCTGTCATGTTGGGCATGAACAATGGCTGAATGCAACTTTGCTGTGGTGAAGCATATTTAACAATGGCCTCATGCTTTAACATGTAGGCTGTATCGCCCCAGAGAGAGAGGGAGAGAGGGAGAATGAGAGAGGGAGAAAGAAAGAGAGAGAGAGAGGCTGAATGATGAGGGGGGATGGATGTGGGGAGTACGGGAGAAGAAAAAGAAGAATGGCTGTTTGTCTTGAGTGCCCGTACGAAAGGAAGGGAAATGTGACAATGCGCTGGAGGAGGTTTCCAAATCCATTTCCTCCACTTGTCCAGCCGCATCAGGCCCTGATGCATCTGCTGGTTCCTATTCCACCCCGCTCTGTGTGTGTGTGTGTGTGTGTGTGTGTGTGTGTGTTGAGGGGGTTGCTGATGCTTCAGAGATGCCTGCAATGATGCATCACATTTGATCTTCTCTGGACTAAACCACATGAGCAGTTTCACTGCGAGCCACAGACTGTTTGGCAAACTACACTTCTTTTTTTCCTTCACAGCCCACTGTCTGCGCACAGGCCTCTGTGAGAGTGTATTTTTATCCTGTTGTGCGCATATGGACTTATCTATCCAAATGTGTTTGTGTCCAGAATTAATTATGTAATAAAGAAATATATAAATATCTAACAAAAGTAATTAAATTAATTAGATCCCCTCTGCACATGCCCCTAATTAGCATTACCTCAACAGAGCACACAAGCTAAATACAACTGTAGTTTTTTTTTGTTTTAATATTTGCTGTATCACTTATTGTTGAAGGATATTTTCCTACTAAAGCACTTTGAGCTGCATTCTTTTGCATGAAAGGTGCTATATAAATAAAGTTTTATTATTATTATTATTATTACTATTTTTTAAGTACTCCGAAAAAGGGAGGGAGATTGAGACTGTTGAGGTGCGTGCGTTGTCCATATATGTGTATATCTGAACGTGTCCAAAGTGGGGATTCAGTTGGCACCATCATCCTCTTTTGTTACAACAACACTTCTGTTGTTTTATTTATTTATTTATTTATTCCTGTTTATTTATTTTTTTGTGTTGCCTATGTGTGCCTCCCTGTGTTGTTGTGTGGGTGCTGGGGCGGCCCTCCGCTCCTCTGCTCGTCCGCTCAGGAGCCAATGGGAAGCCGCCGTGTCACATCAGGTGTGTCACTTCCACCGCCGGCTACCAGAAAAAGCGAGGCGGGTCCTGGCCAATCGCCTGTCTCGCCCGATGCCCTTTTTTGCGGGACGCTGACCCTCATGAGGGATGAAGTGTGGGGCTGTCAGTGTGTGTGTGTGTGTGTGTGTGTGTGTGTGTGTGTGTGTGTGTGCAGGCCGCAGGGTTTAGGTGGACAGGGGTGGGGAGGGTCTCACACACACACACACACACACACACACACACACACACCAATCCAACCCCCCTCCCATCTCATCACCACTTCCTAACAGCTCCTTCAGTCTGTCTGCCTGCTTGTTCAAATCACAGGCGAAGGAAGACGTAGCAGTCTCATGCAGGCACGCACATGCACACACAGGCATGCGTGCACTCCCTCTCTTACACACACACACACACACACACACACACACACACACCCAAAGATACTGGCATCTCAAGCCATCTCTCACACCTTCTCCAGAGATTGACCCGTCGTGCTTCTCGTCACCAGCCATCAACATCCACCACATAGCAACTGCCTCCTGCAACACGCGAGGGTGACTGTTTCAACAGCCCTGCGCTTTAAAGAGCAAACAAACAAAGAAAGCAAACAAACAAACACAAAACCCACCCGCTACTGAAAAACAGAAACATGGGTACATTTTGTATACCTTACAC